>NW_022985026.1:984356-990414 GCF_010015815.1 Dothidotthia symphoricarpi CBS 119687
GACTAGTAGAAGAACTAGTCTAGAAGTAGAGGTAGTTAATGCGTAGTTACTAGTAAGTATTTCTAGTAACTATACACTAACTACGCCTACTAGTAGACTTAGGGGACTAACTACGCTAGTAAATAGGTTTAGGGTACCTAATAACAGGTTAGAGTTGGGTTGAGGTTGTATAGACTCTAGGTTAGGGTTAGGTTAGGATAGTCTAAGCTTGGGGTTATAGTTAGGTAGGGGTAGTTAAAGCTTTAGGTTAGGGTTAGGTTAAGGTAGTTAAAGCTTAGAGTTAGAGTTAGGTAGGAGTAGTTAAAGCTTAAGTTAGGGTTAGGTAGGAAGTACCTACGTAGGTTGCCTATAAAAATATGTGTATATATTATAAAAAGATGTATATATATTATAATAATAATGTAGGTTAGTATTATATAGAAAATATAAAAATATTATTTAAACTATTTAATTACAGCTATTAATTACAGTAATAGGTAAGGCAGATACGCTTATATACTAAACGTGTTAATAGGCCCTCTATATCCTCCTCTTATTTAATGTCCTTCTCTTTAATAATAACTTTATATAGGTTACCTATCTACTCTACTAGAGCTGGAAGATCTAATAGATTATTAGCCTTATTACAAGGAGCCTTATATACGCCTATATCCCTATCTAAAAGGTTTATTAGCTAGTCTACCTCTTGAGAAATTAAATTCTTAAGAATTATAATTTACTAAATTATTTAACTAGATAAGTAATGCCTTTAATTACTAATTATATCCTTAGCAACGTTAAAAACGCGCTTAACACTAACTTGGGTAATTAGTATTACTAATATATTCTTTGTAACCTGGGCTAGTTAAGGATATATACCTTTATTAGCCTTCTACTACTCTAAAATATTAAAGGAGCTATTACCTATTATATATACAGTGCTAAGGTAGGCTTTCTCTTCTTAAATAGTTTAGCTATTAAGATTATTAGCTTCTTGAGTTTAGGAACTCTAACTTAAGGTAGAAAAACTACTTAGTTGTAATAGAGAGGCAGAAGGCTTCTAAAACTATTTACTACCTTATTATTTTTATAAATAAAGGGTTAAGCCTAGTGTAGATTTACTTTGCCCCTCTTGGTTATAGCAGCTAAGGTAATTAAGAAATTGCGTGTAATATATATATTTATTCTAAGAATCCTATAATTTATTCTATATACCTAGTTAGTATACAGCTGTAATAAGTAACTGTAATAAATAGACCTTATACGTTATAAGTTTCTAAGTTAGGTTAAGGATTATTGCGCAGTTAAATAAGAACCTGTACTCTGTATTAGTTTTTAAGTAGTACTTGCTTAATTTTGCCTAACCTCTTCTAGCTGTAGCTTATACTATAGCTAGCTAATTAGTATTCTCTTAATTTATAACATCTTTGTTAAGGTCTTCTATTATCTAGTCTAAAAAGTTAAATAGTTAATTATATATAAGCTATATATACTAAATCTGTAGCTTCTAGTTCTTACTTAGGAAGCTAGTTACGTTCTTAAATTACTTAAGCATCTCTGTTATTAGCTTAAGGTAATGCTACTTAATAGAAGATAGTTAAAGGTGTTTTAGATTGTAAAAGTCTACCTTACTAGTATTGTTTTTAGCTAAAATACTACTAGTATAAGTACCTACACTAGCCTTAAGGATAATCTCTTGCCTTAGCTATTTATTAATATATCTCTGTAGCTTAATTACACACTTATATATATTATAGGTAGAATTCTATCTTATCTTTACGTTGTAAATAACAGATAGCTAATCTTTTACTAGGAGGTGTAGCTGTATTAATACAAAGCGCTTATAACACTGTAGTAAGATATTAATTGTAATATAAATAGCTCTAAGCTAGTAGTTAATTAGTATATAATTAATATATGTAATAAAAGGGTATATTTCTTATAAAGTAAGTTTAGAACTAATATCTACGCTTTAATATCCTAGATATAGCGCCTTTATAGAGTATTAACAACCTTAGTAGGAGTAGCTAGTTTTAGATACTAGATAATATCCTAGATAATAAGGTTAATAATGTAGGCAAGGCATAGAATAGTATTTTCTTATAAGCTCTAGGTAATTTTGTTATCCTATAAGTTTACTTTAACTACCTAAGTAAGCGTAGTATTATTACTAGCATTATTATAGGTAATAGCAAGAAGCCTATACTTAGTACTAGTTTTAGAAAGCACTTTACCTACCTCTTCTACTATAGAAACACTAGTATACCTGCTACGTATTAAAATAAAATCTAGTAGCTTTTCTTAAAGTTTCTAATTAGTATTAATATAGTACCCTTTAATAGCTAGGAAACTAAGGTAATTACTTACAGACTACCTATCTAATGTAATTAAGATTTTAGTTATTATACTAAGATTATAGAGAATAGATGTTCTTGCTTTACAGTATTAATTATAGAAGTTGCGCTAGAATTTATAATAGCTAATTATTACAGCCTCTAGTTACAGAAATTAAATAAAGTAATTAAATAATAGCTGTTTAATTGTTTAGAAAGATAAATTACTATTAATAACTAGCTATATAAGCTCTTTCTTAAAGTCTAAAGTAGAATATAGAAGAGGAGGATTATAAGTTCTTTTCTTACTAAGTAGGGTAGACTAATTAAGAAGCGTTAATAGGTGTAAGTGTATAGAAACAATAGTAGACTTATAGCTTCTTGAGTTAAGATAGTTAAGTAGGTATTTTGTTCTAATAGTCTTTTTAGCTAATAGGTATTAAAGTGCAAGGTTACAGTTAAGGCAGTATATATATAGATAACTATTTATAGAGTCTATAGCCTTACTAAAATATAGCTATACTTAACTATAGCGTATAGCGGAGTTCTAATGTAAACAACTAGTTATAGGGTTAACAGCCTATTTAGTCCTACTCTACTACTTATTCTAGGTTAAAAGTATATTTTTATTATTATTATTCTGCTCTGTTGCTATAGGCGGGTATTTAACAAGTTCTAGGTTTAATTTTTCTCTACCTTTAACAATCTAGGGAGTAGTTAACCTTAATATATAAAGGCTAGGTAGCAGCTTATAGAATTATTAGACTTCTTAAACAGGCTTAGGTAATAGGTTAATTGTATATCTAGTAGTATTAATTAATATAGTAAGGGAGAACTGTAATAGAAAGCTGTAATAAAAACTAGGATAAACTTATAGTAATCTTGCTATTATATATAATCCTTACTTTAACTATAAAACTCTAAGTCTTTACTCTAATAATAACGTGCGCTAAGAAAATTAAACTAATTATTAGGGGTTAGTAAAACACTAAGTTAAATACCTTATAGCTAGTGCTTTATATCTACTTTGCTATTGGGTTATTTTATTTAAGTTACTATTTAAAGAATATTGTAGGTTTTAAGTTACATTATTATACGTAACTATTAGCTAATATTACTACTATCTAACCTAAGCTTTTAACCTTGGTGTTATTATCTAAAAAGCCTTTAAAATCTGTAAAGCCTTTAAAATTAGTCTTATTATTACACTTATTAACGCCCTTATACTTGTTTTTACCCTAGTTATAGTATTTATTAATTTCTAAATTAATATTAACCTTCTTCTTACACTTATCGCTATTATTCCCTTAAACATATAGGAGATTACTGTATAAAGTAGAGATATTTGCGCCTAGGAGTTTATAAATAGGCGTAGGTTTAAGTTACCTATTACTATTAGTACGCAAATATAATAAAGGTATATATTAAACTTATAACTAATCCTTACTAGTTACTATTGCTAATTCTTCTGCTATAAGCCTAGTAATAAAGGCTTACTACTCTTCTTTTATACTCTTACTCTTAAAAGATTAGCTATTTAACTTTACTAATCCTTCTTTATAGGTATTATACAAAATCTGTTTAAAGGTACTACTAGTACTAAATAGGCATAGTTAGGTATAAGATTAAGGTTTAGTACTTGTATTACTCTAGCCTACTTAAGTAACCTTTTATAGAACTTGTTAATATTAGCGTATATTAACTTCCTAGTATAGATCTTTCTATTTCTTATAGACCCTATTAAGCTTAGCCTCTAACTACTTAGCTAGAGTTTATTAGTAAGATTATATAATAAATAACTGTATTAACTTACTACTCTTCTAATTATTAAAGTAATCTTGCGCTAGCTCCTTAAGTTTTCTCTTAAAATACTTTACCTACTTATTTTTACTTATAGCTATGTATTAATCTATCTTTTTAAGTTACTAGTTAAGCTAATACTTTACAGTATAATCTATAGCTTTAGTAGTAAGAAGCGCTTTTTCTTCTTTACTAAGTAGAGTAGTTTAGTCTCTCTAGGTAATAGCGTAATTACTGTTACTAAGATTACCTATAAATAGTTTTCTAAAATTTATTAGGTAACCTTTTTAAGTACTAGCTTAACTATGTTATGTAAGGATATTTTGGACTTTATACTTCTTATAATTAAACCCCTATATAAGTAAGTATTTGCTGTAATAAATAAATGTGTTTAATACCTTAGTTAGATTAAACTACTCCTAACACTTAAAACCTATTAGAGGGTTATTTTCTAGGGCTGGTAGTAGGCTCTCTAGGATGTTATTAGGCTCTTCCTTAATAGCGTCTATTGCGTATTGTGTAATTAACGTCTGTAATAACGTAGTGCAGGTATAGTTATTAAGTTAGGGTAGGTAGTAGGTTTTAGATAGAAAACTTAAGGTAAGAGAGTATAGGTAGCCTATACGTATATATTACCTACTTAGCGTAAATAGTAAATTTTTACTTACCTTTACTGCTTATTGTTCTTAAAACTTTAATAAGCTTATCCTACTATTATTACACTTCTAATAATACTTAATTATTACGTACTTTAATTATATTATCTAAAGTTTACTCTACTATAATAGCTAGAACAAGAAAACCTAAGCTAAATACTGCTGCTGCTAAGTAGCTAAAGAAAGATTTAGTTACTAAAGCTGCGTAAAAGACTACTGTAAGGAAAATAACTAGTAGAAAGTAGATACTAGTAAAGAAGAAGCACTAATTTAAGTAAGGCAGTATATTATTATATTCTTTAATTACAGATAGATACTAATAATACTTAGCTGTAGCTCTAAGAAATATTAAGAAGTATTAGAAGTCTACTAAGCTTCTTATTTATAAGTTACTGTTTTCTTACCTTGTTTATAAGATTACTAAAGCCTTACTAAGGAGTATAGGTATATGCTATTAGAAAACTGTACTTAAAGCCCTCTAAGAGGTAACTAAGTTATTTCTTATTAGTTATTTTAAAGGTATAGTTAATTTCTCTCTACTACTACTAGCACTGTACTTACTATAAAAGACTGTAATATTAATACTATTTACGCTAAACAGGTTACTATTTAGTAGAAGAACTTAGTACTAGTAAGACGTTACTATAGTAGGTTTAGTATAATAGGATTCTAGGTAAATAAATAGGTTTATATAATTAGCTTTCTCTATATAAGAATGCTTAGATTTATAGTTTAAATAAAACCTTCTATAAGCTGTAATAAATAACTGTAATAACTGCTGTTCCTAATCTAATACTTACTAAAATACTTACCTATATAATATAAAATTCTAATTACTGGAAATGTTTTAGGGCGGATATAATGTAACCTAACTCCTACCTAGGGTCTATACAACTCTAACCTAACTCTAACCCAATACTAGCGTTAAAATATTAGGTTAGGGTTAGGTTAGAGTAGACTGTACATTGGGTTAGAGTTAGGTAGAGGTTAGGTTATACTTATATAAGACCTAACTCCTACTTAACCCTAACCTATTTACTAGCGTAGGACTAACTAGTCTAGAAGTAGAGGTAGTTAATACGTAGTTACTAGTAAGTGTTTCTAGTAACTACGTATTAACTACCTTTTTCTGCCAGCTTAAGCTAAAAAAAAAGAGATAGAAGGTAATACTAGTTATATATTCTGTATTAGCTAGCAGTAAAAATTAGGTAGCTATATAAAGGCTAATAATACGCTTCTTCCTATATAATAAAATATAACCCTTTTATTTTTAAGTATTACTACCTATCT
>NW_022985026.1:991874-994602 GCF_010015815.1 Dothidotthia symphoricarpi CBS 119687
TAATTAGTAAAGTATCCTAATATATATACTATAAGTAGTTAGTTAGCTATCTACTATTTCTTTAGAGTATTTACTAATATACTATTATAGAAGGAGATTACCCTTATCTAATTAGAGGTTAATCTTATATTTATAGGTAGTATAGACTTACTAGGATATAAGAGCGTATAGATACTAGTAATACACTGTCTTATATATAAGCTATACTAAGAAACTTAGAAATATCTCCTAGATAGATATAATAGCCTAGACAGTATAAATAGCTATAAGGCCTATATATTTAAGGTTATTCTTTCTATCTAGAAGATTACTTACTTAATAGCTACTAGGCTACAGTATTTACTAAAGAATAGACTATATACTTAGAAATCCTCCTATATAAGCGTAACTAAATTCCTTATAGACTAGGATACTCTAAGGATTACAAGACCCTTCTAGTATAACTTTTCTATAAGGATAAACTCCTATATATTTAGTAACCTTATCCTAGCTATTCTTTACCTCTAGTGCCTAGGCTTATTCTAAATCTGTTAAACTACTATAGTATTTAAAGATAATAATAAGGCTGTAGCTATATAGGCCTTTCTTTCTACCCTTTCTAAGTAGTTAAGGTATTTAGAGTTAATTATAAATAATTATATACGTAGTACTGCGTTTAGCTTTCTAGAACTACTTCCTAAGGTAGGCTAGTAAGCTGTATATATATTTAATATTATAAGATAGATATAGACAGAGATTAGTGTAGTAGTAAACTTATAGATAAAAGAGGTTACTAGCCTCCTTTCTATTTTAGAAAGGGTAATCTTAATAAGAGAAAGCTCTAAAGCTAATCTACCTACGTATACCCTTTAGAATAACGTTAAGTATACCTACTCTAGTAGTAATACGTAGATGTATTAATATATAAACACCTAGAGAGTAGTCTATACTATTAGCTTTATATATAGACTAAATAAAAAATAATAAAAAGCCTTTAATAAGGTAGCTCTTAATCTATATAAAGTTACAACCTTATCTCTTAATAGTGCTATTATTAAAGAGAAGAATTTACTATAGTATTTTATTTATTATTATAGCTATTACTCTTACGTTTAGGCTACTCTAGAGCTTTTTCTTAAGCTAGAATCCTAGTTTAAAAAGTAAAGTCCTTTTAGAGCTATCCTTATAACAGCTACTATTAATAACCCTAAGGTAGAAATAATAAGAAGGCTTTTACTACTCCTAAGCCTATAAAAGTTCTCTCTTAAGAAGGTTACTAGATTTCTATATCTTATAAAACAGGCGCCTTAATTTAGGAGGATATATAATAGAATTCTATAGCTACTCTAGCGTATACTTTTCTTATTATAAGTATATATTATATACTAGTATAAGAATAGAAATCTCTTTAAAAAATTATATTATTTTAGGTTTATAGCGTATACGTATTTATACTTGTAGTATAGGCAGATAGACGCAATACAGTAAGAATTTAATATAGTAACTTAGTATAGAAGCTAATACTTAGCCCCTTTTTGTATAGTAAATATTAGTAGGAGTATATAGTAAAGGTAATAGAGAGCTAATTAGTATACTATCTCTTAATAACTAGCTACTTAATATACTAATATAGATATATATTTAAGAGCCTAGGCAGCTGTTAGTTAAAGTTTAGTTTAGTTATAAACCCTAGATTATATTATAAACTATAGCTAGGTTGTAAAAACTCTTTAATTAACTAGTAATTCTAAATATATAACTAGGGCAGCTTTAGTAGAGGTATAGGTAATAACGGTTTATATAGATAAGCTAGCATATAAATATTCTTTATACCTTAGGAGTTAAAACCTTTATCTATCTATCTTATCTTTCTTTACAACCGTAATTATAGCTAACTAATAATATAACTCTATTAGCGCAGCTTAGGTATTTCTACGCTACGTCTTACAGCAAGCTAATAAGCAAAGGATTAAGGTAAGTAATTACTAGTACTAGTGCAGTACTCTAGATATCTCTAGTAAGATTTCTAAAGACCTAGTTAGGTAGTAGAAGGAAATAGAGGGTATTACTTAGCGCAACAGTAATACCTTCTACCTAGAAGATAAAGATATCTTACAGCGCCTTAAGCTTAATAAGAGACTTAGGGTATAGCTCTATAAGGTTAGAGTTTAGCTTCTCCTTATTATACTCCTTTAGGTTGTAGATACCTCTAAAATTCAGTAAGACATAGTAAAAATTAAAACATAAATAGGGGTCTAATAGTAATAATATTATAGTTAGAACTTAGATTTATAATACTATACTACTACTATTATATATATCCTACTCTATACTCTCTTTTGTAAAAGTTTTAATATAATATCTTTTAATTTTAAAGAGTTATTTAATGTTTTATATCTAGAGATAGTTAGATAGAGCTAATCTTAATTAGGAAGTTTTAAGCTAACGCTAAATTAAAATAGGAAGTTTTAAGCTAATACTAAATTAGAATAGGCAGTTTTAAGCTAATACTAAATATAAGTGTAAAGCCTTAAAGAAAGAAAGGTAGAAAGTAATACTAGTTATATATTTAGCGTTAGCTAGTAGTAAAAATTAGGTAGCTATATAGAGGCTAACAATACGTTTCTTCCTATATAATAAAATATAACCCTTTTATTTTTAAGTATTACTACCTGTCTGCTAACCCTAACCTACTAGCAGGCTTAGAGGACTAGTAGGAGAACTAGTCTAGAAGTAGAGGTAGTTAATA
>NW_022985026.1:997322-1007561 GCF_010015815.1 Dothidotthia symphoricarpi CBS 119687
ACCTAAGTAAAGATTACCTTTCTTAGATCTTAGCTCTATTTTATATCTAGCTAATAACTAGTTTAGCCCTAAGCTATCTTTATAATTAGTAAAGCATCCTAATATATATACTATAAGTAGTTAGTTAGCTATCTACTATTTCTTTAGAGTATTTACTAATATACTATTATAGAAGGAGATTACTCTTATCTAATTAGAGGTTAATCTTATATTTATAGGTAGTATAGACTTACTAGAATATAAGAGCGTATAGATACTAGTAATATACTATCTTATATATAAGCTGTACTAAGAAACTTAGAAATATCTCCTAGATAGATATAATAGCCTAAATAGTACAAATAGCTATAAGGCCTATATATTTAAGGTTGTTCTTTCTATCTAGAAGATTACTTACTTAACAGCTACTAGGCTGCAGCGTTTACTAAAGAATAGACTATATACTTAGAAATCCCCCTATATAAGCGCAACTAAATTCCTTATAGACTAGAATACTCTAAGGATTATAAGACCCTCTTAGTATAACTTTTCTATAAGGATAAACTTTTATATATTTAGTAACCTTATCCTAGCTATTCTTTACCTTTAGTGCCTAGGCCTATTCTAAATCTATTAAACTACTATAGTATTTAAAGATAATAATAAGGCTATAGCTATATAGGCCTTTCTTCCTGCTCTTTCTAAGTAGTTAAGGTATCTAGAGTTAATTATAAATAATTATATATGTAGTACTGCGTTTAGCTCTCTAGAACTACTTCTTAAGGTAGGCTAGTAAGCTGTATACGTATTTAATATTATAAGATAGATATAGATAGAGATTAGTATAGTAGTAAACTTATAGATAAGAGAGGTTACTAGCCTTCTTTCTGTCTTAAAAAGAGTAATCTTAATAAGAGAAAGCTCTAAAGCTAATCTACCTACGTATACCCTTTAGAATAATGTTAAGTATACCTACTCTAGTAGTAATGCGTAGATGTGTTAATATATAAATACCTAGAAAGCAGTCTATACTATTAGCTTTATATACAGACTAAACAAAAAATAATAAAAAGCCTTTAATAAGGTAGCTCTTAATCTATATAGAGTTATAACCTTATCTCTTAATAGTGCTGTTATTAAAGAGGAGAATTTACTATAGTATTTTATTTATTATTATAGCTATTGCTCTTATGTTTAGGCTACCCTAGAGCTTTTTCTTAAGCTAGAATTCTAGTTTAAAAAGCAAAGTCCTCTTAGGGCTATCCCTATAACAGCTACTATTAATAACCCTAAGGTAGAGATAATAAGAAGGCTTCTACTACTTTTAAGCCTACAGAAGTTCTCTTTTAAAGAGGTTACTAGATTTCTATATCTTATAAAATAGGCGCCTTAATTTAGAAGAATATATAATAGAATCCTATAGCTACCCTAGTATATACTTTTCTTATTATAAGTGTATATTATATACTAGTATAAGAATAGAAATCTCTTTAAAAAATTATATAAATAGGGCTAATATCTATACACCTTATAATAGGATTTATGTAGCTAATTAGCCTATCTAAACCTATATAGGCTATATATTATTTCTTAGCTTTAACTCCTTCCTAGCTACTTTAAAGTAATAAGAGTAATATAACGTTATTTAGTAAAATACTAGTAATCTACGCCTTCTTCTAACCTCCTTTAAAACTATATATAAAATACTAACTACTTTAGGTTTAAAGTAGTATATTTCTTCTATTAATCCCTTAGTAAGTAAGATAAGAGGATAACGTGTTATATTACTCTACTTATTAAATAGAGCTACAGCCCTGCCCCTACCTAAATTCTAGATTCTCTTAATAACCTACCTTTTTCTAATAAGATTAATAGTCTACTATAACTTCTACTTACCCTCTATCTATCTATACCTTTTACTATAACTTCTTTAACCTAGCTTTACAGCCTAGTTATAACTCTCTATAAAGTTAATTAGAACTATATTAGCTACTTTACCTATACTTCTCTCTACTTAGATAAATAATACAATACTAAGTTTATAATATACTAGTTCTACTTTACTAAGCTAGTAGAACACTATAGCTTCTCTTTGCTAGCCTATAGTAACTAGCTGTTTATAGCCTATAATCTAGAACTAGCACTATAGTAAATCTACTAGTATAGCTAGCTTAATAAGCTTCTTCTTACTCTAAAGTAATACCTTCTAGAAGAAGTATTCCTTAATAACTAAGTTACTTCTTCTAGAACTCTACTAAGGCTAATCTACTCTAGTAAGGCAGTAATAGTTAATAACTCTAGATATAAAAGCTTACCTTACCCCTACTAGACTATATCTAATATAGGTAAATTAGTTAAGATTATAAGTGCTCCCTTAGTATTTAATAATAAGTAGCTGCCTACTACTCTCTAGTGTAGTATAGTAAGAGTTGTTATTAAAATAAATCTAAAGATACCTATAAAAGAGAAAGCTAGCAAGGAAAGTAGTAATAAGAATACTAATACAGAGAGTAAAGATAATAATAAGGCTATTATAGTAATAGGACAAAGTTAGATTATAAAATATATACTACCCCTAGAATTAGAAGTAGAAGAAGAGAAGATAGAGAAGTAGGTAGAGTAGGTAGAAGAGTAGGTAGAAGAGCAGAGAGAAGAGACAGAAGAGTAGAGAAAAGAGATAGAAGAGTAGAGAGAGAAGATAAAAGAGCTAGAAGAAGAGAAATTAGAAGAGTAGCTCCCTAGAGTAATAACTACTATTCTAGATAAAACTGCTATATAATAAAAAGAAAAAGTAGTAAGAGAAGAAGAAGAAGAAAAAGAAGAGGAAGAAGAAGAAGAAGAAGAAAATATAGTAGCAGATATCTCTACTATAGAGAAAGAAGATAGTTAAGAAGTTACTACTATTAAGTAGAAAGTTATTACAGTTAAGAAAAAGGCTAAGGCTAAAGTAGCTACAGAAGTAGCTATAGTTAAGAAAGAAGTAGCTATAGAAGTTATTATAGAAGTAACTATAGTAGAGGAAGAAGTAGCTATAGAAGTAGCTATAGAAGTAGCTGTAGTAAAGAAAGAAGTAGTTACAGAAGTAGCTATAAAAGTAGCTACTATTAAGGAAGAAAAGAAAGAGGAGGAAGAAGTTACAGAGGTTACTACTAAGGTTATAGAAGTTACTACTAAAGTTACTATAGTTAAGGTAGAGATACCTACTAGAAAGTGTTAGTGTATAGATTCTTCTAATACTACCTATCCTAGGCAAAACTAAGGCTAGCTAGAATTATAAGCAGAGTTAGGCTCTAGTAGTTTTAGTAATTTACTACTACTACCTATACGCGTAAAGCTGCTAGATCCTATAAAGGAAGTATAAGCCTAGCTACACAGCCTTATTACTTTATAGGCTTTACAGCAGATCTTATATATATAAGACTATACCTATAAGGACTCTAGAAGCTATATATAAGCCTTATAAAGAAAGTAGAATAAAGCTTCTTCTTCTCCTAGTTCTTCTAAAGCGTTAGATAAGTTCTATACCTACCTTAACTATATTACTAGCGTAGTTAATAAGAGTATAGCCTAGGTATACTTCTAGACCTTTATTACCTATATAAAGCTAGTTAAGATAGAAATAACTCTCTAGAATTTTACAAAATAAAGTATAAAGGATATAAAGCCTTAGTAACCTAGTAACTCTAACTATAATATAGCTAAGGTATATTATATAAAGTAGAAGTATAGCCTAGGTAACTATAATAAGGGCTCTACCTACTATAAAGCCCTAGGCTAGTTTTAAAAGTGTATCTAAGAAGCCTACTTCTAGTCTTAGCTATTATAGCAGAGCTATTACCTAATTATTCTTATACTTACTACCTACCTTAGCTTCTCTAAGCTTAGGAAGACTCTTAGTTCCTACTTTAGTACTCTAGGCTATAGGAAGCTAATTACAGTCTCTTTTATAGAACTATATCTATTCTTATACAGCCTGTCTAAGGTAATAAAAGAGAGTATTAATAAGTTCTTACTTAGAAGTAATAGGGGCTTAAAGCTTACGTTTATATACGTATACTTACTATAAGATAAGTATATAGCCTAAAAGGGCTTTAGTGTAATAGTAGCTAGTAACCTAGATAAGGAGATTAAAACTATCTAGATTATATAGGAGAAGCCTACTAGTAAGCTAGAGGAGCCTACTAGTAAGCTAGAAGAGTTAGCTAGTAAGCTAGAGAAGTTAGCTAGTAAGCTAAAGAAGTTAGCTAGTAAGCTAGAAGAGTTTCTTACTCCTATAAGGAGACCTAAGAAGCCTTCTGTAGAATCTAATAGAAAACACTTTTCTAATAGCCTAAAAGACTCTTCCTATAGGTCTTCTAGAGTCTCTTCCTATAGGTCTTCTAGGGCGTCTAGAAAGAGGCCCTCTAAAGAGTCTTAATAAGAACCTTTATAGAAATTATTATAAAGAACTACTAGGAAATTATTTAAAAGATAGTCTAGAGTTTAGTATTAAAAAATAATATTAGCACTTAGAGCATCTATAATATATATCCTAGTTCTTATTAATTTCTAATACTGTGTCTACTCTAAGAGCCTATACTTTACTTTACTAGTAACTATAGTAAACTATAAAGTAAGTACTAAGAGCTTACTTAATAGGCGTAATAGGAGAAGTAGATAATTTCTATTTACTATATAAACTATCTCTTCTATACTCTTTTCTTACACTATTCTACCTATCTTCTTTTTACTAACTTACACCCCCTAGCTCTATACTATTTTTGCTGTTATTTAACTATCTAACTAGAATTACTATTACTATACCTTCTCCTAAAAGAAAGGCAGAGGACAGCCTAGAAAACTTAATACGCATAAGATATTAAGCTATATACAGCTAGAATTACTGCAAAAGAAGAGAGAAAAATCTTATATTTAGGTTCTAGATTCTACCTAGCTTTACTCTCTCTATACTACTATTATTACTGCTGCTCTAGGTGCTACAGCGCAAGAATAGCCCTCTTAGTAACTAGTAAGATAAATCTTTCTTTTCTTTAGGCCTATTCCTAGAAAGCTATACCTCTAGTACGCCTATATATAAAGTATACCTAATAGGAGGAGTATATATAACGCTGCCTAGAGAAGAACAGCTAAATTTACTATATCTAACGCCTACGCTAGCTATACTAAACCCTATAGATATAGAAGAGCTAGGCCTATATACATTTAAGCCTAATACAGAAATAGAAGGATCTAATACAGGCTACCTAGATAATAAATAGCTAGATCTGCCTATAGTAGAGGAGGTAGAGAGTAGCCTAGGTAATAGTAATAGCCCTAGCCTATACCTCCCTTTAGCAGATAGTGTAGAAATCCTAAGTAGAATAAGTTAGCCTACTAGTCTACTTAATAGAAGAGAGCTACCCTCTAGGTAAAGAAAAGTAATAGATACCCTTAGTACTATATTCTTGTCCTATTATTATATATATAGTAAGTTCCTGTACTACCTTCTTTTTAGCCCTATACTTATATATTTGTATAGTAAGTAGCTAGCTAAATATTACTGCCAACGTACTAGGGGTATAGACACTAGTATAGGTTAGTAAGTAGATTAAGAGCCTAATCCTAGTAGAGCTAAAAGATAAGGATAATATACCTATAGCTGCTCTAGCTAGATTCTCTCTATCTAATAAAACTATATAATTAAGCTAGTCTTTACCTTTCTAGCTCTCTAAGCAGATCTAGTAGGATAAGCTACTTACTAGCTATAGAATACTTAGCCCTAAATAGGCACTACTAAAACTAAGCCTAGAGAAGTTAGAGTAGGTATCTTAGGCTTTCTAGTAACTTGCGGTATAGAGGGGCGCTCTTAAGCAGTAGTTTAATATAGACAGCGTAACCTTTAGAACAAGAAGCCTTACTATCTACTAGATAGCTTTCTATATATATTAGTATCTAAACTACCTACAGTCTATCTAGTAAGATTAAAAGGTAAAGATAGCTAACTAGGAGGCCTCTATACACTATATAAAGTATATTACGCTTAGATATAGCGTCTTTTTAGCTAGCTACAACTTTACTACCTACCTATTCTTTCCCTACTACCTATTTATTAAGGGTAAGAGCTACTAAGATGCTGTTAGCTACCTAGATAACAAGTTACTAAAAAGACTATTTAACTAGGCTATCTATTTAGCCCTATATAAAGAGGTAAGAATAAATATTATATAGTACTATTCTACTAGCTTCTAGAACATATGCGTAAGAGTATATATTAAGGTAGAGATAGAGTAAGAGGTAGGTAATACTACTAGTATTATATTAGCTAATTTAATTACAGAGAAGGACCTAGATAGGCTCTAGGTAAATATCTAGCAGTGCTACTCTACTATTATAGGTACTTATAACAGCTAGGGGAACGTCTTTTACAAGCTACAGCTTATTATCTAGGCCTATAATATTAAGCTTTAAGGTACCTACTCTGTATTATAGCTGTAGACCTTCTACGTATTTAACTAGATAATAAACACTATATTCTATATAGAGCGCCTAGGCTATATAGATTAGTGCTACTACTAGGTAGATCTTACTTAAGAGGTAATTACTAGCTAGCCTAGCTATACTATTCTAGAAAAGCTAGCCTATCTCTATAAGTAGGTTAGAGATAGCCTATAGAAGCTAGGGTAGCCTAAGAACTACACTACTACCTATTCTATAGAAGGGTTATAGGATATAGGTACTCTTACTATTAAGCTATATAAGTAGTCTAACCTATATATAAGTAGAATAGTAGACGTTAAGGCCTATAATATTAATAAGAAGTAGTTTATAGTGCCTATTAAGAACTACCTCTTCTTTAGAAAATAGGCCCTAGAAGGACTTAGCCTCTCTAACTCTAGGCTATAAGAGTAGTATTAACAGAGGATAGAAAGAAACTATATAGATAGAGTAAGCCTCTAGTGCCTAGTATCTATATATAAAAGTATAAAGTGCTAGGTTTAGAGTATACTCTCTAGATCTAGCTAAGCTAGGTACTCTTATAGTATATAAAAAAAGTACTATATTACCTATAAGTTATTTACAGCCTATATCTATAGTATAGTACTACTAGTAGTGCCCTTAGACAGCCTAGGCCTACGCTAAAAGGTAGACGCAAAGTAAGAATAGAAAGAGGCTAGGCTAGAAGACTAGTATAGGAGTAAGTAAGGTATAGTAGAAGAGAGAGACCTAATACTAATAACCTACCTTCTCTTCTAGATTCTTAATATAGAGGAGCTTAATTACTTCTAGATAGTAGATATAAACTACTAGCTAGCTTACCTAAAGTCTATTATTAAAGTTACTACTAAGTATACACTAGGCTCTAAGGCGTCTAGTGCACTAGACGTAGATAAGAACTAATATAGTGCTCTTACCTTAGCTATACTGCGTCTTCTTAACGCTAGTCTAGGATACTATACTATAGATAGAAGTATATAGTAGAGTATTCCTAGGAAGTAGAAGAAGAAGAAGAGGTAGTAAGAGTAGTTTAGTAGCTAAGATACTAAGAAGCTTAAGGAAGGCCTTAATATAAAGTAGGTTATTAAGTAGTGTAGTATAATATAGCTACTACTCTACAGCGCCTCTAGCTATAGGCTACTTCTTGCTAGCTAGACTAGCCTACTATAGATCTACCTATACCTATAGCAGCTACTAGCTGTTAGTAACACTAGCCTATAAGACGTATTTTAATAGAAGAATATTTTCTTTAAGGCTAGCTCTAACCTTAATATCTAACTCTAAATACTAGGCTAGTATATTAACAGTCTTACCTAGAAGAGTAACCTACGTAATACCTCTCTATAGTATAAGATCTACTAAGCTGCTACAGAAGCCTATATTAAGGAATATAACTAGTAGATATAGATAGTTCTATAGGAGTAATAGAAGGACTACGTCTATATTACTTCTAGGTTAGCTTTACTACACTTCTTTCCTAGCAACTTTAAAAGCTTTATTACCTATGCTAGAGGTAGTAAGGACCTAGTAAATAGATTTATCTACTTAGGCTATAGCTAGATTACCTCTATCTTTACCTCTATATTACTAATATATATAGTAACTATCTAGTTATAAATAGGTAAGGCTTAGTAATTCTCCTAGTATAGCTCTAGCCTATAGTAGAACTATATCTGCTCTTTCTTTATCTAGAAGCCTAGCTAGTTTTAGTATATAAAAGGCCTCTTCTTCTACCTACTCTACGTTAGTTTTTAGCAGATTATTAGATACTAGTTTAGAGACTATAAACTAGAGCCTAGCTAACTCTCTAAGTTTAAGGCCTTCTTCTGCCCCTAGGCTTCTAAGCTTATATTTATTACTATATAGTATAACTTTAATAAGCTAACCCTACTCTATAACCTACCTATAAAGGAGTAAGAGTAGTCTAAGTAGCTCTCTATACTAGAATAAACCTAGTTTATCTACCCTACTATAGATTCTAGTATAGTTAACATTATACTATATAATAACTAGCTATATAAGAGGGTAGAGTAAATAGAGCTAAACAGAGCACTTCTAGGGAAAGAATATAGTACCTTTCTTACCTCTCTCTAGGCCTATCTAGATCTACCTATATATAAGAAATAGGTAGCTAAGAAGAGGAGGAGCTATATAGACCTTACTCCTACTATTAAGTATATCTCCTTTATATATAGGTAATAGCTAAAGTATATAGAGACTCTAGAGATAATAGGCGTATAGCTTTAGAAGAACTATATAGTGCTAGCTACCCTAGACTCTAACCTATTAGATATAGAGGATAAAGCGTAGAAGGGTATAGGTAGCTATAAGGAACTCTACTCTACACTACTTAACTTATTACTCTAGTTTCTCTACTAGTAATAGGGGTTAAGATCTATAGAGTAGGCTCTTATATTTATAGGAGTGTATTAGCTACCTAGTACTTTTATATCTAGTATATTATATTTCTATATCTAGCGTATTATATTTCTATATATGCTGTATATACTATATACAGCCTTGTTTTACTTAGTATAATTTTATAATATTCTAAGTAAGATATCTAGTGTATTACTGTACATTATAATCTAATTATAAACTATTTTCTTAGTATTATCTAGAATATTATTTATTTACAGTGTCTTAGGTATAGGGCCTCTAGAGAGTATAACTATACTACTTTCTTCTTCCTCCTAAGAGCTACCTTCTATCTAGCGTTCTACTATAGTAACAGCTAGTTAAGAGTAAGTATAAGTACTCTCTCTTATATAGGGCCTGTTATAGATACCTAGGCTTTTAAGAGTACCTATAATATCTCTCTACCTCTAGCTCCTTTTAACTTTAACCTATAGACTAGGTTTTTAAAACTTATAGAATAGGTAGGTAATTAAGCCTAGGTATAGGTAGCAGCTAGTAACTCTATTATAATTAACCTAGCTATTCTTACCTACTACAGCAGTAAGTAAAAGAGGTTATATACTAATACTATAGGCCTATCTAAGGTAGAGTGTATAGAGTAGGCAGCTAGCGTAATATTAGTAGGTACCTAGAAGAAGTAGAAGGTAATAGTAAAAATAGTTAGCCTAGTTACTTTCTACCTTACTAATACTGTAGCTGCTATATTAATACCTAGTGTAGAGAGAGTAGAAGAGGTAAAAGTTAGTAAGTAGTATACAGTTATAGTAGTAAGAGACTAGGGTATAGTCTAGATCTTTAACTCTATATTTAACTCTATAAGGTATAGAGACTATTAGCAGAGGCTAGGCACTATTCTAGGAACTAGTATAGTAGGGCTCCTTATACAGTAATAGCCTAGGATATTAGAGGTCTATATCTAAGGGCTGCTAAAAAGCTCTTACTATAACTAGCTCTATTATATAGGCTAAAGTGCGTAGTAGGTAGAGGCTATTATTACCTAGGCAGTAAGCTTCCTATTCTATTTAACTCCTAGTAGTAGGTAGTAGTATCGCGTACAGAAGAGCTAGGGTTAGTAATAGGCCTATTCTCTAGGTAGAGGTATGCTTTAGTAGTATTATATTTCTTCTTTAGTATAACAGATTAGGAAAATCTAAGGCTAGGGATAGAAAGAGGCGGTATTGTTTAGCCTATAGAAAAAAAATTAGAGATTTCTAGCAACTGTAACGTGCTAAAAAATTAAAGTAATAGCGTAGTAGGTAGATATACTATATAAAGGGTTAGGGTTAGGGTTAGGGTTAGGGTTAGGGTTAGGGTTAGGGTTAGGGTTAGGGTTAGGGTTAGGGTTAGGGTT
The DNA here is from genome assembly GCF_010015815.1 of Dothidotthia symphoricarpi CBS 119687. Taxonomy (NCBI): domain Eukaryota; kingdom Fungi; phylum Ascomycota; class Dothideomycetes; order Pleosporales; family Dothidotthiaceae; genus Dothidotthia; species Dothidotthia symphoricarpi. The sequence continues at coordinate 1,007,545 of NW_022985026.1, forward strand.
AGGGTTAGGGTTAGGGT
>NW_022985027.1:0-10831 GCF_010015815.1 Dothidotthia symphoricarpi CBS 119687
CCCTAACCCTAACCCTAACCCTAACCCTAACCCTAACCCTAACCCTAACCCTAACCCTAACCCTAACCCTAACCCTAACCCTAACCCTAACCCTAGCACTAGCCTCTAGAACTACGCTAGTAGAGCTTCCTTTACTATTCTTAGATAAGAAAGAAGTATTAGTTATCTTGTCCTTATTTATTATCTTACCCTTATCTATTATCTTATCCTTATCTGCTTCTTTTAGTTGCGGTATAGAGAAATTCTTAGAGTTATACTTATTATTATTAATCTAGTTAATACCTTAGAAATTCTCTAACTCTTAAAGATAAGCGCTAAATAATATATAAGGTAGCCTATCTATCTATTTCTTAAATGCCTAGCCTATAGGATTTAGCACTTTATTATTATTACTAGGCTTTACTCTTACTATAGCTATAACTATTATTATATAGCACTAGTAGCGTAGGCTATTAGCGTTCCTATTAACCTCTACGTTAATAAACTCTAGTTTAGAGTTATTAGACTTATTAGACTTATTAGAAGACGTCTTAAAGGCCTTAGCTTTACTCTTACCTATAATAATAGGCTTAGACTTATACTTATCTAACGTCTACTTACTACTATAGATTATAGTAGGCCTTATTATAATCTTTAAACTCTTTTTAGTAATAAAAACTTACGTCTTCTTTCTCTTATCTCTAGACACCTTTACTACAGTATTAAAGTTAAGAAGTAGCTATATGCTATAGCCTCTATTATTATATAGTTTATAGTTTACAGCGTTTATAAATAAGGTATCTAGGTTATTAATTAGAATCTAATATACCTACTGTATAAACTAAGCTATATATTCTATATAGTTATAGGCCTTATAAGTACCTTTACGTAGGCTAATAAAGTAGTTTACACTAAGCTTATAATTATAGATAAGAATATTCTAGATAGTTAAGAATTACTCCTTCTAGCCTATTATAGTAGCTGTAGCCTTGCGCGTCTTATAATATACCTTTAATAGGTTAGAATCTTTAAGAGCTAGCTAAAGTTATATAGTATTTATACTAAAGTACAGCGCTACTACCTTTAGAAACTAGAATAGCTTAGTTATAAAGCCTACCTTAGTAGAGTAGATAGATAGAGATATTTTAGAAGCTTAACTCTAGGTAGTAAAGGCTAAAGGTGTAGGTCTCTTTAGTTCTTTAGTATATATAACACCTTCTATAGTACTCTCTTCTAGGTTAGTAAAGTTAAATAATTTATTATAGTTAGTAGAGTTAAGTTATAGCCTAGAGAGGTCTTCTATCTTAGGGACTTTAGTTATAGTAAGGGAAGCGTATAGAAACTATTTAATTTTAGTAACTAGGTCCTTTATAAATATACTAAGATTAAAATTATTACTTAGTAAGAAAAGAGTATTATAAACTATCTAAGATTATTTACTAGAGTTAGTCTGTATAGTCTAGCTAACCTAAGGGAAATCTGTTAATAGTGTATATACTCTTATAGTCTAGAAGCTAATTTAAGTGTTAAGGGCTATCTAGTAAGTATCTACTTTTAGAGGCTTATAGAGTTAGATAACTCTAGAATACCTCTATAGTAGAAAGTAGTAGTAGAGTATTAGTGTTAGTTAGTTTTAGCGCTAGAGGTAACCTAAAACAAATATATCCTTCTAAGAAAAATTATTAGTAACTATTTAGTCTAACAGTTCTAGCCTATTATAGGGTATAGTAAATAAAGCTTTTGTAAAAACAAAGGTAAATAAAGGTAGGTATCTATATATTTATATATCCTACGTAATAAAGGTAAGCAGATATAGTAGTTCTAGTATTCTATAGTTCTAGTCTAGGCAAGAGTAGAAATCTAGTAATAAACAGGTATATAAATAAAGTAGAAGACAAAAATCTATTTTATAATAATACTAATTAGGTTACTAGCTAGTAGCATAGGCAGAAGAAGAAAAGAGAAGGGCTAAGTAGGAACTATCTAACTTTTTAGGCTATAGTTATTAGACTTAGTTAAAATCCTAGCAGTAAGATCCTAGACCTAGCTAGTAGGTAGTTAAAGTATATATAGAGTAGTAAAAAGAAGGTAAGAGAAAGAAGAAGAAAGAAGTAGATTATATAGCTAGTAGAGCTAGTACTAGCGTAGATTATATTAGCAGTATATAACACTATTATTTACCTATAGTTTAAAAAGTTAGATAGTCTCTAAACAGGCTACTCTACTTAGAGAGCAGGCTATTCTCTACTATATAGGTCTATTTAAGTACAGATTACCTATACGCCTATTCTATTAGGTTTATAGGCTATTTAGGAACTATCTATTATTAGATAGTTCCTAAACAGCTACCTTTCTTACCTATAGTTCTATTACTCTCTACTATAAGTTATTATAGGTTGTATAATCTTATCTATTTATAACTAGGTTATATTTACTACTATAAAGTATATTTAAATTAGGTCTTTATTTTTAGATTTTTATTACTCTAGTTAGCTAGTTTCTTTATTTTTTATACTTAGAGTTACGTTACTTATATCTTTATATTATTTATATTATATATTATTATTTAGACTTAGTTTATACTATCTATATCTATTCTATTTATACTTTTTCTAATATTACTCTCTTATCTTTATTTACTACTGTATACTCTCTATACTTCTCTATCCTTACTTTCTTTTATCTCTTACTATATAGTGTCTTTCTCTACCTAGCTTTCTGTGTTATAGGTAGATCTCTTAAACTTCTCCTCTAATATATTATCTTATAGCTAGAGTAGAGAGATATACTTATAGTAATAGCTAGTAAATTCTTTCTATTAGTCTATATTAGGTCTCTTATATATTAGAAAATCTTACTCCTATTTTAAGAACCTATCTAAGTTATCTAGATAGTCTAGCTGTTCCTAATAACTCTCTTCTATAGTAGTATTAAGGTTAAGTTATTAAAAGATATTATAGTAGTAGAGAAATTTGTCTATACTCTTAGTAATAGTATATATATAGAGTATATTTATAAAGTAGATATAAACGTTTAGGTAGTATACTAAGCTATTACTATAGCTATTATATAGAGCTGTATATCTATATATAAGTAATAGGTAGAGGTTAGTAAATAACTTAAGATATATTAGCTTAGGTATACTTAGTTTCTTTAGGTATAAAAAGAGGCTAGCCTTAAGGTTTATATATCTACCTTTATACTCTAGGTAGAAGTTAATTAAGTAGGTTGCTTCCTTTTAAGTAATAGTATATAATAAGTACTAGAGTTCTACTTAGTAAGATAATTAGCTTTTAGCTTATAGTTAAGGTCTATATACGTACCTATAAAGTATAATATAGCTATAGTTATATAGATATCTAGTAGTAGAAGAGAGAAGTTAGGCTACTAGAGATAGAGAAGAAGGATAAGAAGTATTTATATTTATATCTTATTTATAGTAGTATATACTAGCCTATAGACTTGCTTTTACTTTTTCTTATTTTTATATATATCTTATATTTTTACTTATATAATAATTAGCAGCCTCTTAGCTTAAAGCGTTTATATTATATAATATAGTAACCTAGCTAACAGTATATATATATACTTTATAGATACGTATATATAGCTTTTACTTCTATAAGTATATTAGCTGTCCTACTTACTATGTATTAATATTAGTATTAACTTCCTCCTAAATTTATACCTCTCTACTGCACTATCTAAATAGTAGGCTATACCTAGACTCTTTTCTTAATATATATATCTAGGTAAGCTAGTTTATATCTAAGTATATATACTCTACTACGTAGTTATTACTAAAGTGTTCTACTTTAAAGAAGTAGGTCTAGAAGTCTTTATTACTCTCTAGATCCTACTACTTACTTTCTAAGTCCTAAATATATTTAATCTAAATAGTATAGGCAGTTAGTAGGGTATCCTATATAACTACCTATATATCTAGGATAGTATAGTAATTTTAATAGGAGACTTTTAGTACTAGAAATTATATTAGTTAGCCTATACTAGCGTCTAGCTACTTTACGTAGTAGTTAACTAGTAGTAAGTATAAATAGTACTATAGTTTACCCTACTAGTTCTTTATACGCAATCTAAATTAGGTAGTAATATTACTAGTCTAATAGTTATAATTAGTCTTAAGATAATTAAAGAGCTCCTTATTAGCAAAGTAAGCTATATAGTTTCTAGTCTAAAAGGTATATATCTAGAGTAGTTTCTTATTAAATAGCTAGCTATACTCTTATACTCTTAAGTACTATATAGACTCTACGTATTCTAGACTTTACTACTAGTAGGCGCTTTTAAATCTAGAAGTAGAGAGGTAATTAGATAAGAAAGATCCTATAAGTAGTTAGCAGATTTCTTAGAGTTCTTATAATAATATATATATTAGAGCTATATTAGTGCTTATAGATAGGTAGTAAAGCTAGACTTAAAGTAGTAAAGAAATAGCTATATAGTAGTAAAGAGGACTATAGGTTAAGAGTTTATAAGGTTAGTATTCTTAAGTACTATTATTTACTATAGAGCTGTAGTGTATATAGCTACCTAGATATAGGTCTTAATAGAGTAGGTTCCTATTATACTCCTATAGAAAGACTTACTTTATTACGCTCTATATAGAAGTAGTTATAGTAAATATTATACTTTTCTTTATTAGTCTTATAAAATTGTTATATATTATTACTATTAAAGTATAGGTCTAGTATCTTATGCTAATAGTCCTTAGTAGTCTTATCTAGCTAGATAAAGAGTATAATAATTTCCTTTACTTAATCTATAGCCTTGTTAAAGAAGAAGTAGCGTATTTTAGTAGGTAGTAAAATGTACGCTATATATAGTAGGCTATTCTACCTATTTTAACTAGACTATTAGATCTAGCCTTCTATATACTCTAGGAGCCTATACTGCAGTATATATTAGATATTAGGGCTATATAAACTAACTATGTAAGTACTTATTATAACTATAATACCTACTAGGATGTAGGTAAAGGCGGCCTAGGTCTCTACTTACTCCTTTATACTCTTTTTACTATAGTAGTAGTAGTAGCCTAGGTATTTACTTAACTTTTTAGCAGTTATAGTATAGTTAATGTAGATAAGAATCTTTTTATATTACTTTACTAGTCCCTTTATATAGTAGGCTAGATCTTATACTATAAAGATAGTAGTATTCTTAAGGTTAACTACCTTATACTGTATATTAGTATAGACTGTAGAACTATAGAATAATATAGTATTATCTAGTATACCTAGGTTGCGTAGGGCCTTACGTTTAAGCTCTATAGGTATAGTTACTAATAGGAGTATAATTAGTATATAGTATTATATAATATCTTATAGGTTAAGAAGATATAGGTAATAGAAACTATCTAGAAGAAGTACGTAGTAATACTTATCTATAACTATACGTTTAAGAGCTCTAAGGCTGTAGAGTTACTATATAAGTAATATAAAGGATAAATTACTAATATTCTCTAGCATAGTAAGGATTATAGATACTGTATTATTAGAAATCTCCTAACTCTATATAGCAGCCCTAATATAGAGCTCTTTACATTATACTAGAATATTAGTGTAAAGGGTAACTAGTAGGATAATAATAATAGTCTAACTATACTTTAGAAAGTATACTAGGAGTAGAAATATTAAACTCTTTCTCTCTAACGTACTAGTAATCTAGATAATAAAGAATTCTCTCTCTAAAACTACTTAGATATACTTTTCCTAGTTACTATAAAACTTAGTAGAGAGACTAAGGTTTTCCTAGAGTAGGTGTTAGAGATTAATATTTTTATGCTTCTCTTATTACTACTTCTATAAGAAGCTAGTAGTATCTATTTCTCTAGCCTTTATATTAGAATAGGTATTAAAGAGTAGGTATTTATACTATTAAAATAAGATCTTAAAGTAAACCTCTAGTATATTATATTTCCTATTAAGTATATAAGATATGTTAACTGTATAGATAAAATAGGCTATCTCTAGAGAATAGCCTACCTATATCTTATAAGCTTTATTAATAGCTTTATCTAATATATTATCTACCTTTTAGCTAGTTAGTTCTAGATATTAACTCTCTTTACTTTCTAATTTTCTGCTAAAGGCTATAATAATATATTATAATATACTTAGAGTAATTTCTTAGCCTATAAAACGTACTATTACCTTTTAGATTATTTTACTAAGAAGTAGTAAGGTAGTATACTACCTACTAAGAATATTTAACTAAAGGAGTAAACTATTAGCCTAGTAGAAGTAATAGCTATAAAGCTCTTTAGGACTGCTGTACTATAGGTAGATATAAAATAGTTAGATAAGCTATAGGTACTAGAATAACAGACTACCTACTTCTTAGGGTAGGAAGTAATAGATAACCTTTAGGAATTTATCTTAGTTATAGCCCTTATAGTACCTAGAGATAACAGTAATAAGCCTATTATAGAGGAAGATATTGCAGATACTGTTATTAGATATATTCTTATATTATACGCTAAGTAGTTCTATTCTATAGGCTAGTTATCTAGATACTAGGTAAATAAGTATAAGTAGATACTCTAATACCTCTTAGACTATATTACAGTACCTTTCCTTCTAAGTCTTATTATTAAGGTCTTTAATAATAATATCCTTAAATATATTAGCTCTAATAGCTAAGAAGAGCTATCTCTATATAAAGTTCTCTCTATAGATAAAAAGGGCTACGTTAGAAATAAGTAGGTTATTACTCTTAGGTCTATACTTAATAAGGCGTTTAAATAGTATTATTAGGAGTAAGGCCCTTTATTCTATAAAGTATAGTTTATATATTAGTATAGATATTAGCTTATACTCCTTCTATATAGCATTAATATACTTATCTAGAGTTATAGTTATGTTATAATAGGTAACTATATCTTTATTCTAATTTATAAAGGTATCTAACGTATTACTATACTAGAACTTACTAATAAACTGTACTGTAGAAATAATCTATTATATAGGGGTAGAGTATACTATAGAGAGGTTATTTATTACCTATACGCTAAACTAGTTTATAATAGTATAGTTATAGTACTTATTATCTAGCTCTCCTCTTATACTACGTGCTTATTTAGTAAAGAGTTATTCTACTTCTACCTAAGATATACTAGAAAGGTTAGCTAGGTCTAAACTATCTAATTCTATATTTAATTAGATACTTTCTAGCTAGACTCTAAGGTAAGCTTTAGTCTAAGAGATAATATTATCCTAAAGCTTCTATATACCTATAAACCTTATAAACTTCTTTAGTATAAATAGGTCTATTATATAGTAATATACCTTACAGAACTAGTTACCTTTAGGACTAACTACTAGAAAGGCTAATAGTATAATAAGGTAGAGCTTAAAATTGTCTAACCTAGACGTCTATTCTAGTAGAGCTAGCTAGAATCTATAGTAAAGTTATTCTATAGTAGAAAGGACGTAGTAATTATAGAGATATTTAACTACTAGATATTTATCTATATTATTAATATAGGCTATAAGTAAATTCTAGGCCTTTACTTAGTAGTTAATAAGAGAAAAGGTAGGTAGGCATTTAAAGCCTATATTAAGTATATAGAGAAAGAATATAAAGATCTTCTATAGATAAAGAGAGTATTAGAGGTTACAGTTCTAGTATAGCTTAAGTAGGTAGAGTAGTATATTTCTTTTATATTCTTATATTACCTAGATTCTAGTAAAGCGTATTATCTTAATTATAGTATTTTACTATATTTAAACTATGCTCTTAATACTAGTGTAAAGATAGTATACTTTTAGTTCTTAGGTTAAATATAGGGTAGCTATATATTCTAGCATCTAACTCTATTATATCCCTTATATAGCGTACTAGAACTTAGTATATTCTAGCTATAGATTTATCTAGATAGCTAGGGTTTCTAGGATAATAGTATATTTAGTTACTTAATATAACTTAGTAAGGTATACTATACCTTAAAACTATACTTTAAGTTACTCTAGTATAGGGTTTAGCTCTAAGTCTATATTAGTTATCTCTAGTAAGCCTAGTGCTACTATCTAGGTTTTGTCTTACTTATTACTAGGGGATAGACTTATACTATTACTACGTAGTAGCTCTACTACGTTATCTTCTGCCTAGGATACTAGGTATACTTTAAAGTATAAGGCAGTATTACTACCTTTTAGAACTAAAGTAAAGAAACGCTAGCTTATAATAGTAGTATAAGGTTTTTAGGTACTATTTACGTTTATACTATATAAACTATAGATATATATCTTTATATTCCTTTCTATACTATTCCCTCTAAGGATAAGAGAGTAGCTAGTATATTAAATAGAGTTTCTATAGACTCTAAGTTTTAGAATAGCCTTAATAGATATTAGTAGAAGCTTAAACTCTACGTATATTTTCTTTAAGGTTTATAGGATATATACTAGTAGGCTTATAACAGCTTTTTATATATTCTTTTATTCCCTAGGGGTTGTCTATGCTTAATAGTAGTTAGTAAAGTAGGCTAGGACTTTATCTAGTAACACTGTATATTAGTAAAAGATATAGATAATAATTCTATATTAAATATCTACCTTAATTAAAGAATAGATATAAATATTTAATATATTTTAGTAAGGATATATAGTACTAATAAATTAAGAGATACTAGCTGTTTAAATATATATTATATATAACCTTTTCTGCTACTATTATAGTAGTATAGCTGTTATATTACTGCTTATAAAACTCTTATCTTAGTATTTCCTCCTACTAGCTATATATAAATATATCTACTATAAAAGTAGAAGTAATTATTATATATATTAATATTATAGATATAGTATAATAGTTTTATTAAATACTTAGAATAAAGCTATCTTATTTCCTTCTACTATGTTAAATAAAATACTATAGAGTTTATACTAAATAAAAAATAAACTTTATATCTACGTAACCTAACGTAATATACTTAGCTATAAGACGTATATTAGCATTACACTATAAGCTTAGAACCTAGAGTAAAATAGTAGTCTAGAAATTATAAGGGTATATATCTCTATTATAATAACTCTATTATTAAAATATCTATGTCTATTCTTAGGGTAGCTATAGAGAAATATTCTTTAGATATTATAGGTTAAGAAGAAAGGGTTAATCTTATTAACTATATATCTAAGTATTTAGAGGGTAAGTTTACTAAGTACTAAGTAGTACTAGAAGGAGATAAAGGTTCCTAGATATTTATTATACAATGTCTACTAGATATATTAGAGTAGATCTACTAGTAAATTAATTAATATTAACTAGTTAAGGTAGTTACTGCTATATATAATACTCTAGATAGTGTTACTACTAAAAGTAGAGAAGAAGCTACAGACTAAAGAAATACTAATAATAATAGTATACGTAGTACTAAGCAGGCTAAGAAGAGCTATAACACTAATTTATATAAGAAGACTAAGGAGTTAATAGAATAATTAAACACTGCTTTTATACAGATAGTAGTTAGTAGCTAGAAGGTTACTATAGCTAATAAAGATATTACCTTATTAAGTAATAAATAGATTTAATACTAGAATTTCTCTAAGAGATTTATTAGCGCTAGTATAACTATAGTTACTAGTATAATTACTAAAGCTATTACAGTTAGCATAGTTAAATTAATTAAGGACTAGGTTGTAGTTCTTTCTATATAGTAGTTATAGTTTAATAAGAGTTAGCTATTATTTATTAAGGGTAATAGCTAGAGATTCTCTATTCTATTTACTACTAGATCTAAATTAGAGGATAAGCTAGACTATATAATTAAATAGTAAAATACCTAGATAGCTCTAACCTAGACCTTATTAAATTTAAATAATAGTAGTAGACTCTTAATACTAGATATAGCTAATCTTAGAAACCTATTCTTTACTATATAGTCTAATAAAGTAGTTACCTTAGTTAGCAAAATACAGTATTAATAGATTATATCCTCTCTCTATATAGAATATAAGAGACTTAAAAAGTTAATATAAAGTAAAGCTAAGTACTCTAAAAGAGGTTAGAGTTTTATAATATTAGCTAAGAAGTAATTATTCTTAGCTATTTATAGAGGGTAACTTACTAACCTAATATCTAGGCAGCCTATAACTACTATATTAAAATAAGATTTTCCTAAGGAATAGATATTGTATAGTAGGTACCTTAAATATAGAAAGAGATAGAATATACTATATAACTAGTTTAGTATAGGAATCTTTACGTTATTACCTTAAGTAATAATTTTAAATACCTACCTTAAGTATTCTATTACATAGATAAGACTAGCCTAGTAGATAGAGCTATTAGCTAAGTATAATAAGAAGGCTATAGGTCTTACCTATACTATTACTCTAATATATATCTCTTATATAAATAGATAAGCTCCTCTAGAATAAATATAGTAGGAAGATACTAATAATAAGAAGCTAGTAAATATTTATATAGCTAACTTATTTAGAGATAATTCTAGTTAAATAGGGAAAGTTTATAAGGTCTAAGATACTAAAGATAATAAGGTTAGATTAGGTATTAAGTAGTAAATAGTAGTATAGTAATAGTTCTTATTATACACTTCTAGTTTCTAACTACTACGTAGTTTTATTATTAAGGTAGCCTACTTCTCTAGAGCTATTCTAGATCTATCTAACTATTCTAAAAGTTATTAGATACTCTATAGTTATCTAGGTTAGTATAGAGAGTATATATTAGGTCTAGGAAATTTTTGCGTCTAGTTAATTTTTAAGTCTAGTTAATTTTTAAGTCTAGTTAATTTTTAAGTCTATATATTAGGTCTACGTAATTTTTAAGTCTAGTTAATTTTTATATCTAGTTAATTTTTAAGTCT
>NW_022985027.1:10841-93100 GCF_010015815.1 Dothidotthia symphoricarpi CBS 119687
TCTAGTTAATTTTTAAGTCTATATATTAGGTCTACGTAATTTTTAAGTCTAGTTAATTTTTATATCTAGTTAATTTTTAAGTTAGTATATTACGTATAGGTAGTTTTTGCGTCTAGATATTACGTTTACCTAATTTTTAGGTTTAGATTTTAGGTACTAGCTTAGCGTATATATACCTATTTTTACGTACATTTAGGTTAATAATTAATAACCTAATATTTCTAGGCTAACTACTATTAATAAGAAGCACTATAACTGTAAGAGGAGAACTAAGTATAGCTATAGTATAGTAAACACTTCTCTAATAGTAGGCTAAGTAAGAAACTAGACTAGAAAAATATAAAGTTCTAGGTAGAGGAAGTAATCTCTCTCTATACTGTAAAATTAAATACTTCTTCTAGTATCTACCTAGTGTTTTACGTAGATAGGCTATAGCTGTACTCTAGAAACCCCCTAGTAGAATAAGATACTAATAATTACTAACCTAAGAGCGTATTAGAAAATATTAATAGAGAACTAGAAAACTACTAGAAAATTAAGGAAATTATAGGTAAAAGATAGAAATACTGTAGTAGAGGACGTAGAAAATAATACCTAGTTAAGTAGAAGAATTATACTATAACTTTATAAGAACCTATAGAAAACCTTAAAGAAGCTAAAGTACTAGATAACTAGTTAGCCTTTTTAGAAGATAAATAAAATAAAATAGGTAAACTACTAGGGGAGTTCTATAAGGGTTCCTCTAATAAACTATAATAATACTAGAGGCTCTAGTAATAGTAGAGAGTAGTAGAGAAGGTAGTAATTTTAGTAATAGTACTACTAGAAACTATAAGTAGTATACTAATAAGTACTCTTACTAGGGCTAAGAATATAGGCAGCTAAGAAAAAATAAAAAGATATAGAGGCTATAAGAAAACAGGATTAATAAGGATAAAATTAACTACCTATATATAGTAAAGAAGAGAGAGAAATAGTAAGAAGCTAACTAGCCTAGAGCTAGTAAATATCTAAGGGTATCTATTCTATAAACGCTAAAGAACCTAAGAAAATACTAGTAGGAACTATTTCTAATTAGTATTTATAGCCTAGAAACTATTCTTCTAGTTATTAATATACCTATTAGGCTTACTATTACTAGTAGCCTTAAGTTCTAGGAAGATAGTATACTTAGAAATAATAAGGACTAAACTCTCTTATCTAGACCTAAAAAGATACTTAGAAGAGCTAATAGTAGAAGCCTAAAGGCTACTACTAAAAGAACTAGAAGCTAGGACACTAATACTATAGCTATAGAGTAGTAGAAGATTAAACTTAGTAGGTAAATAGCTTAGCTCCTAGGATTTAATAACCTTCTTAAGGGCCTAAGTAATAGAGTAGGTCTAATTATTAATAGTAAAAGCCTAAAAAACTCCTAAATTAGCTAGAAAAATAGGTATAAAATAAGGTTTTAGATACTAAAGGGAAGACTTACTAAGTTTATAAGGCCTTAGTTTTACTTCTAAATACTAGTACGTATTAAGCTTAACTTATTAGTAATCTTATAAAGTAAACTCTTAGTAACTAAGTTAGAAGTATAATTATCCTAGTACTTCTTCTAGCTAGAAGTAAGCTCTTAAGCCTTATTCTAGGCCTCTTTTAAATCCTAGATAAAGTCCTTATTAATATTCTTAAGTAACTTAGAGAACTATAGGTCTATTTTAATAAGTAGTAAGAGCTTATAAATATAAATAATAGTAGGCTTAAGTTTATTAGAAATCTATAGAAATATTAGCTATAAATAAAGAGAAGAAAGTAATTCTAGTAGACTTATAGTATAATAAGTAGAATTTACCTTAGTAGAGTAGTAATAGTAAGTAGCTCTACTCTTATTAAACTTATAAATTTTACCCTAGGTAGCTAGATATATTATATAGTTAATATAGTAAAAAGAGTTAAGCTTACTAATAAAGAGAATATTAACTATAGAAGCAGAGTAGTTAGTAGGCTATAGAGTAGGTATCTATTTAGATAATATTAGGAAATAGGTAAGAGAATAGGTAAAACTTAGATAGAAAACTTATACTAGGTTCTTTACTAAATAAGTTAGATATAGATATAAAAGTAGTAGTAGAGAGCTTAGCCTTAGCTTTAGTAAGATTAGCCCTCTAAGTATCTATCTTAGCCTTCTTCCTCTTATACTAGGTAGGTATAAGAGTAGTAGAAGTAGACTACTTACTACTAGAAATAGTACTAGTGTAAGTATTAACTATATTAATAAAAAAGAGTAAGAGAGGTAAGAGTATATATAAGTTAAAGCTAAAAATACGTATATAGATATAGGTAGGGGTGTTAGTAATAGGTTAATATGTTATATTATAGTAGGGTTAAAATATAAGAATTTTTACTAGGGGGGAGCTTATATAATAGGCTAGGCCTAGTAGAACTTTAGTAAGTAAAGCCTTAGAGCTTAGTAGGCCTAACTACTAATACCTATACTACTACCTATACTTTAGAAACTCTTAGTACGCTACTAAAAGAACTATAAGTAGAGAAAAACTAGTACTATAGATCCTTAGTAAATTTATCTAATTTATACTAGTAACTACTCTTAGAGTTAGCCTCTTACACTAAGCTTTTATTAAAGTAACTATTTTAATTATATTAAAGGTAAAGTAGGTTAAGTAGTTATTAAGAGAGTTCTACTAAGATAGTTAGCTAATATTTAATACCTACTAAGTCTATTAGACCTAAATCCTACTAATTAGTACTAATTAGAGCTAATTAATACTTTCTACTTTTCTACTAAAAATATACCTAGAGCTTAGAAACTTCTAAAAATTAGAAGTAGAAAGAAGGTAAAGTATAGAAGACTAGAGAGAAGCTTCTATTATATACTTAAGTAGAGCTCTTAGAGCTTAGGCTACCTTCTAGGTAAGTAAATAGTAAAAGAAGTAAAAATAGGTACCTATTTCTTTTACTCTAAACTAAGATTTTAGTTATAATATACTCTAGAAGTATTTTAATTAGGCTAAATTAGCTTAATCTAGTAATTTACCTAAATAGTTACTTTAATACGCCTATAATATACTTAACGTTACTAAATATAAGTAATAAAAGATATAGTCTACTAGATTAGAATAATTATATCTAAGAAGAGAGATATTATTAGGTAAGTATAGAGTAATAAGTAGTTTATATACTATTATACTAGCCCTAGCCTCTTAGCTTATATATATAGATAAAAGTACCTTATAAAGGAATATAGGTCTCTTAGTAATTTATCTTATTATATATTAAATACTATTATTCTATCTTTACTATACTATATTACTACTATAACTAAGTCTTATAATAGTAATAGAAAAGCTTTTTATAAAGGATATATCTCTTCTTTTAGCTTTAGCTATAATAAGGATAGTACTTAACTTAGTAATTATACTTATTCTACTTTAGCTCTAACTATAATAAGAATAGTACTTAACTTAGTAGTTATAATTACTCTACTAGTAATAAACTCTAAAGGTAATAGATTAAAAGAAGAGTTTAAATAGTATTAGAAAAGCTTCTTATAAAGGGTGTATCTCTTTTCTATTAAATAGAAGTATATTTATTTATGTAGTAAGTTAAATAACTTATTATTAAAATACTAATAGTAATAAATATAGGCTTTAACTAGATCTCTAGTATCTTTTAACTACCTAGTAAAGTATTCTAGGATATTAATAGTAGTATTAAAAGTTACTACCTAATTAAGCTTAAGATAGTAGTAGTACTTAGAGTCTTACCTAATAATAAAGACCCTACGCAGTATAAAGATACCTCTACTAATATACTTACTAGGCTGTAATAGTTAAGAAATATACTATTTATAGTATAATTTAATATATAATAGTTATAAATATCTTTATATACTTATTATAAAATAAGGTATAAATTTACTTACCTATTTAATAATAAACTATAGTTGTTTTATACTAAGTTTATATAAATTTACCTTACGTTTTATACTATATTATAGTATAAAATGTAGTCTTTCTTCTGTGTTTTTTACCTAACAAAGCTGCGGGGTAAATTACCTGATTTTGTACCTTAGTGCAAGGAACTTTTACATTAGTGAGTTCTTTGCAGAATTTCCCCCAGATCGATTGCCAACATATATGTCTTAGACTGCAAGACCACAGTCGCCCTCATTGGGTAGCAAAGCTTCGGTGGGAACCGCGGGAGTGGCACGAACGACATGGCAGGAAGCGCCACACCACTGCTGCGATTCACGAGTCCACGACTCATCAAGAAAGAGTTCTCTCTACAGACCGAGTACTTGTATCCCAGTAATAAGTAGGCATCTGCAGCGCGAAGGAGTAAACGTGCCTATCAATGCACAGGACTGAATAGCTTTTCACACCTTCTCATCACTGTTGGTGCATGGTCTGAGGCGTCGAGACATCACGTCTCTTCCAAAGACTCTTCAGTTAATCATACTGTTCTGAGTACTTTTGTATTTCTGATGTCAACTATATCAAGTTGAAATCCAAAACTCTCGAATAACGGCGCCGAAATCTGACACGCACGTCTCGCCAGTCTCCTTTACCCAGCATGCATGCTGTAGCAAATCTCCCGGCGATTTGTCTGACCATGGATAGCGACAATAGCAGCAGGCTATCGTCTGCCTATACCCTTCCAGACCCCACCGTTGTCGAGTGCACCCAAACCCCCTTTCTGTACCATCTTGGAAAATACCTTGTTCTTCGACAAGTCCTTCGTATTGACCCTGAACGCTCTCTCAAATATCGGCGCTAGGTCATGCGCCGCACAAATACGCCAGTCGCCCGTTTCTTTGATGCGTCCTTGCAATCGCTTCTCGAGCGTGGTTTGGAAGAAGGCCCCAAGCACATCTTCCAAAGTCCTCTGACTTGAATCGATAATGGTATTGCAAAGCCGTTGCCTTTCGTTGTCGTCGAAATACGGATTTCCGATGAACAACTCGTTGGTGACCAGTTCGAGACGTTCGCGAGAGTTGGTGTTTGTTCGGAAGTTGCGCAGGTCGAACATGAACACGTGCAGTTTGTACCAAAGCTTGTTGTCTTGGCGTAGCTCTTCGATTGTAATGGTTTTGTTTTTGTGGCCCTGACCCACTGGTAGAGTTGCATCCATCTGATTTTGAGATAGGGATATGGTGCTAGAGAATATGGCTGTGCAATGATCGTATTCACGGATAAACCTGTTGAGTTGAGCGGTGCAATGCTGATATATACATTCGTATGTGCATGTCGAGTTTGGTTCATCCTCTTAGTGCGCATATTCGCTCAGAACAGACCTTCCGGGTACCGTGCTTCTTAACAGGGAAACGAAGTGCAAGCTCAGTCATTGGCTAAGACTAAATTGGTTTCGAGCACAGCCACAGTACCGCGAACCTGAGGCTTCAGCCCGCACTTTCTCCAGCCAAAGGAACGAGTCATATTCTGAATACCAGTACCTATTCTAGAGTGTTAGTTGCATTGTAGCATAATCCCATACTGGATCTGTTGTTTGTCTGTTCCACCTTACCTAGAGAATGACTGTCCTAGCTTTCGATAAGCGCGCGAGGCGAGTGGGGGCTGCAGCGATCAACAGGGATGTGGTAGCCTGAAAAGCGGACCGAGGAGGTGGACATCTCGCGAATCTCTCACGCCGACAACCTAACAACAATGAAGTCTTCCATTCACGGACCGCGGGACTACTTCGAAGTGATGTAGCCACACCTCAAGCACGAAGACAGGATAAACCTAGCATAAAGTTCACAAACCTGGTCTCTTATTATCGAGCCAGTCTACTACGAAATCTTGCACGAAGCTATATTTGGAGGAAAACGTCAGGAGCCGCGATAAATATCCTTTGACAGCATGGCCTATCGCTCGAGATTATGGATCAGCCTAGGAAAACACTCTTCCATGTCGTCGCATACATCCAAATCCTTAAAAGGTTTATAAGTATGTCTCTCACACTTAGGCGACGCAAACGCAGTAATTGAGTCAAAAATCTCTCACAGGAAATCGCTTTTCCACTGCTGCGCAGCTGGAGGACAAGAAGACATTGTCAAACTTCCACTAACCTGTGGCCTTGACGTCAATTGGACCAGTCGCAATGGATGAATGCCACCGTTGTGTGCTCTATCGCCGACTAGTGTTCAGATAGAACCTGTCATGTATCCTTCAGCCAGGTACCAGTACCTAAATTGTTATGAAGAAAGGATGAAACCCTGTACTCGCTTTCGCAACCTGGCCATTCGCCTTCTAAATGGCCGAGAATCAAGATGTGTGTAGGTCTGAAGTATTTCTGAGCTAATCTGTAGTTCCATCGATGTAAAAGTAGATTACGACCAGGCAGTACGAGCTACCCGTCTATGCGGTGATAGTATCTCGATTTAGGCTATCGCCATTCGACGTGGCTGCATCTCTCTTGTCCCGTAAGTCAGCCCAAGCATGCGTTCATTTAGATTTCTGAGAATCTGCCGATGTACACACTGCAAGCTCTGAGCGCTGTTCACAAGGTACTTGAGGACCGTTGTCATAGCCGATAACGCCAAGCCTTTGACTGTGGACTATTATGTATTCGGCATCTCCTAATCGAAGCTGTCGTGCATTTCCTTGCGTCTTTCAGTTCACTCCCCATTCTGCAGACTTTGTATCGTCGTCGTATAACCTTATTACACCATTCTTTTCGGCTGCTAACTCCCAGGGTTCATCGCCCCATACGCCCAAGCTTCTACCGTTTAACGTGATTAACGAAGACTGAACGTCAGAACGAGCGGTAAGCCTGGGGGCATCGCCTATACCATCGTACATTTCCTGAGGTGTTACCAAAACGACTGTCTTGTCTTGAAGTGTTTGTTCATCGAGTATTACGAATTCCGTGTCGATGAGCCCCTTGCCGCGATCCAATTGGGAGGCGAATTCGACCAGGTCGTCCAAATTCCAGCCAAGGAATGGATACTCGATGTCTTCCTTTACAGGTGCATGAGTTGGTTTCGTTAGCTTGGTGATGTCAAGTGTGTCCACCAGTATGGCTGTGGAGGACTTTAGGATTCTGACAATCATCGTAAAGTTGCGAAGTAACCATCTTACCTATGTGAGTGCATCCTACGTACTTGAGTTCTTTCGCCTCGAAAGCCTCAGTGAAGTACTCGTTCAGAAGCTGATCGTTGTTAGCAACAGTATGACAAGCGTGAGACCGGGCTTTATCGGGCGGACCTCGGCTGGTATGAAAGCGGTGCAAAATACGGGGAGGGTTAAGTCGAGTTCATCATTATTGCGCCCGTTATTGTTCGACTCTTGTTGGGTGTCTGTATCATTCGACATTGAAAATGATACTCTACCTGAAATGGGTGAGAGGCTAGAGTTGAAAATAATGCATTCATTCCCAACAAAACATTCCTATTCATATATGATGCAAGCATGTTTACGTCATAATGATACGAGAAATCATCGCGTCACACGTGAAGAGAGCGCACGACCACAACAAATCGCCATGTAGCATTCAGTACGCCACTTGATGATCCCCATTTAGGATTTCTACGAAATCTTTGTAAATATCGGTCTGCACTACATAACCTCCCTCAAGGTTGGCTACGTTCACTATATAAAGAGAAAACCATCACTACCATTTGTTCATTATTGCACACTGCATTCGTTGTAGCTCAGATGTGTAGCTGCCTCGATGATAAAGGAAATCAATATTCGGGACTCAAATCTGTACCTCAAACTGGATTTATCAAAATCAAGTAAATTACTATAGGATATACGATTGGAGGTACAGCAACAGCACTAATGATTGTTGGAACGTATATACTTCGATGTTACAGCTGCTCAATATCTATATGATCTTATCGCCTCTGAACCTGAACATGTAATACGAAGAATCTCGATCTACGATAGAGTTGACAAAGCTCCTAGAACTACAGTTGGACATCTTTCATCGTACTTGTCAGGTCTAGCAAACGTTGCCTTGGGTTCGTTTCCTACAGCGATTTCGATCCAACTTTTCGTCTTGGAGTCAAACTGGGGCCAACCAAATCTGGTGAGACCGCTCTTGGGATCATCTGAAAACGCGGCAACTGCTCGCTGGAAGAGTTTCGTTGTGTCGTTCTGTGCCTGTGATGCAGGGAGGCCGCTGGCGTCCTGCGACCCCCCAAGAATCATGTGCAGTTCAGTGCCATGGTAGGCACCACTGGTTGGGTAAAGGCGAGTGTTTTTCCAGTCGCCGAAATAACGGTAAACCCACGTCGGAACCTTGGCTTTGATACGTTGCCTGGCCTCGTAGGAATGGGGGCAGACAAATGACTCCAACAGAAATTGCGCCGTCTGCTCCTCAGTGACATTGCGCCCCTGTGCGAATGCCGGGATCACGTAATACCCTTGTTCGTGATTGTTGTGCCCATGAAAATAGGGAAGTTTGGCAAAACTGCCCGATGATGCGAGTGAGAGATAATCATCAAAGATAACCTGGCCGTCAACTATCGGGTAGAAAGGCGGCGTTGATCGGACTGGGCTTCCCCCAGCACTGGGAGGGATCTTGGACACGGCCATCGAGATCGCCTGCCAGGATTGTTTTCGCATGCATTCGAGTGTATCACCCGATCCTCCACATCCGAGCAAAGCGGATAGCATAAACCAATTGTCTTTCTGCTTCTGAGGCGTGTTTAAGGGGAAGCTGAAGGCATTGCCAGAAGTCGACATCAGGCCGTGGACAATGGGATTTTTCTTGTAAGCATACGACCACCAATCCACACTGGCGCCACCTGAAGATTGGCCCGCAATAACTATCTTATTTGGGCTACCTCCAAACGCTGCGATGTTCTTTTCCAGCCATTCTACAGCGAGACGCTGATCCCGCAATCCAAGATTAGTATCAGCACCAAGAGCGCCAGGGAACCCAAAGACATTTAACCGATAGTTAACTGAAACAACAACAATGTCTTCGGAGTTTGCGAGATATTGCCCATTGGCGAATGGGGTATCCGTATTGCCGCCAGCGAAACCTGAAGCAATCAGTACGGCGAAGCAGCAGAGGTGAGCCGAGTATAACTAACGTCCTCCGTGGAAGAGAACGAAGACAGGTTTATCTTTTTGCGAAGATCTGGGCGTCTGTTTTGACCATATGTTCAGGGTTAGACAATCCTCACTTCGTTGTGTTCCAGCGGCACCGGTGAAGAAACTCAGCAAGCCAAGGGCTTGAGAGGTAAAGCCGGGAAACGAAGGTTGGACCGCGGCTTGTTGAGGGCAATCACTGTAAATGGTCAGGTCGTAGACAGTATTGTCTGCGCCTCAATTACTTACTATCCCTAAACCTAGACATTAGTTCAATCATGCAAGAATCAAATCAATCCAATGTCTGCACTTACAAAATTGGTTGCGTTGTACGGTCCTTTCGCTCTATATCTCTGCGGTGATGCAAATCTCAAATTGCCCAGCGGCGGTTGTGCATACGGAATTCCCAAATATTCCCAGACAGCGTTGACGTTTGGCGAACGATGGCCTGTGATGAGTCCATTTTCCGTTCTGACAACCTCGAAACTTGGGTTTGGTACTGCAAGTGACAAATCAGAAGCAAAAAGCCAAAGTGAAAAAGTAACCAGACTACGCATCTTGTAATAATCTTCAAATAGAAAAGCAATGAGCACTGAAGGAAGGTCGAACATCAGTGATCGCACCAAGGTCGTGCTGGGCTTGTTTAAAGATTGCGGCGCAGTTACGCTATAGTCATGTGGTAGAAGTGGGGCACCAGGCAATCTTAATTCAAATTGCTGCCGGAGGAGACTGTATTCGGGTAGATGCCGAGGTTCGCCTGGTTGTGAGAAGGGGGCACGAGATAACCAAACTTCTGTGTATCCCAAAGAATTCAAGCTGAAGTACGCTCACAACTGCAATGAATAACAAGCTCTGTTTTTATATCGAATTTTGAAGTTTTAGTCAACTTGTGTTAATCTGGTAACACGTCATCTTACCTATTGTAAGTTTGAGTGTGGCGCACAGGGTACGACTAATCCTAGTAATCCCAAATCCTTGACAATTTTCTATCGCTCCTCACTGATGGAAGATATGTCTGACCTTTCAAACAAATTGAGAAGAAGTATAATTGAGAGTACTCTTGTTTGTATGTGTCACGTACAGGAAGCTGACACGAGTCTCTTCCCTCCGCGTGTTCCTCCATTTTTGCTGAACCATAACATTTGTGATTAAAGCTGATCCTACAGTACGCAACCCTGATCTATGCATGCGATGAATTGTGTTCGCAATCTCCGAACTGAATCCAGTAAGACGGAACGACCAATCGCGCCCACACGGTTTTCTTCCTCCATCAATCATCGCTATGGTAGAGAGGCGTAGTTGCAGGCAACAGGTTAATAAAAAGCCCCATAGATGATCTCATTATCTCTTTCTTTTCATCACCATAAACGCTCGTCGACGTGAAAGCTTTGACGAGAGTGGTCTCCGTTTGGTGAGACTAAACAAAACTCTGCTTCCAAGATGGTAATCAACATGGGGTTTCCTTCGGATGGTGAAGCCAACCAAGGATGGAAGTTGTACTTGACATCACTTATCATGGTTCTGAGCGCTGGAATCATCGTCGCTGTCAGAGTCGTGACACGGTTTCGGGCCGTCATGCTAGGCGCTGACGACTATACCATAGTGGCGTCTCTTGTAAGTCCAAAATCCCTTGATTATAAAATTAGTAAAAAAAATGCTTTCTGATCCTTTGATTAACAAACCCCTAGGTTCTCTCCATTGTTCTATCCGTCACTATTCAACTGGCTGTGGTTAACGGCTACGGTCAGCACAAACGCGACCTCTCAAAAGAAGAATTGCGGACTTGCCTTTGGTTCTTTTGGATTGCGCAAACGCCGTACAAGATCGTGGTTTGCCTTAACAAAACGTCCATCATCTTTCTTTATATGCGTATCTTTATATCGCGGCACTTCCGATGGCTCTGTTATAGCACACTGGCGATTGTACTTGGTTCAGGTGTAGCGACAATATTTGCAACCATCTTCCAGTGTGTACCAATCGAGCGGTCATGGAATAAGACTATTGAAGGGTCATGTATCGATAGCTCGAAGTTCTGGTTAGCAAACGCGATACTGAACATTTCGACGGACGTTATCGTTTTGGCACTGCCGATCCGCGAAATCTTCAAATTGCAGCTCAAGTTGCAAGAGAAGATCATGCTGTGTAGTGTGTTCTTGCTTGGTGGATTGTAAGTCTCCCCTAAACTCTTCTATAACTGGATCTAGCCTTCGTGTGAGATCCTGGTCTGGAACTCCATTGACCTCCTTTCATCCCTGAAATGTCGGGTTTCGTATTGCTCGAACCTACTGTACCAATTCCAACACTTCCTAACCGATACAAAGTGTCACGATAACATCAACCCTCCGAGTTACCGCCGTCGCCAATAGCGTTCACAATCAACAAGACCAAACCTGGAACTTTATCCCGCGGGGTATCTGGACATTGGTCGAGGCGAACCTTGGCATCATCTGCGCATCCTTGACTGTGCTAAGGCAAGTGGCAAAGCGTACACTTGCGTCCATGTCCCGATGGTCTAAGTCGGACAAATATAATCACGGGTGTCGAGGCAGTGGCGCTACAAGCCATGCGAATGGAAGTACAGGGCGAAATGCTACGAACATCATAACTCTCCAGCATTTTGAACTTGATGAAACAGTTCAAGATGACGATACAAGCATCAATGTGTATATGCATAGGGTCAAGGGAGGCAGTGGACACGTTTGGACAAGAAGCAAATTATGTCAGATAACGTCTCTATCGTGTATAGATTCATGTGAAGATAGGCGCGGAAGCGAGGAAAGATACATCATGCAAGTCGATTGCACGGACGGACATCGTAGCTAGATCAGTGCAGAGAGCCTGCAATATCTATGGGTCATAATCGTATTGATTGTCTCGGTGCCCCTAGGTGACGCGGGACATAGAAGAGAGAGGTTGGGAAGCGATAATAACGGAGTGTCAATCGAGTGATGCGTGTTCGAGGCAGAGCTCCTGGTGGTATGGTTAGTAGAACTCTTTCTCTCAACTCCCTTACCCACACTATTGCGATGATGTTAAACGATAGCGACTTCCAGAACTGATTGAGCGCTAACATTTACAATGAGAAGTATAGCGGCTGAATCGATTTAAAACGGCTAATCAATCATGGAGATCGAGAATGCAAATACTAACTAGCCAACGTCGACTAGAACCCGCCTGCCCGTATAGCCATGACCGTCAAGCTCTCGGTCTCTCTAGCCAGACATAAAGCCTGTGTTGATCTCCGCGGCTTTAATAGTCTAGCATGCATGTGACGAGTGCGGATGGAGTGCCTAGAGCATACACTCTAGCTGAGTTTATTAACACGGTCTTATCTGGCAACCTGGGTAAGTTTAGTGACGCCGCGACAGGTGCAAATTGTATGTGTGGCGTTGGTCAGGCAATTCGGCCTTTTTGTGGACGGGATACGGTTACGGGTCCAAAGAACTCGAATTATACGCGAATGCGACGATCGAGATATATCACAATCATCGAACGAATAGAGACGTCAGGGATCGGATACTATTAAATCAAAGTTGTTGTTGCTATTGGGTCAGGTACAGATGAACTTGTGATAAATCATTGTAAGCATTAATGGTTCTTTCAAATCAGTATCCACACTACTACTAATCATAGTCGTGCTGATCAATCAGCTTACAAACCATGCTTTCGTAGGCAAAAGGGGACGAAGACAACAACTAAACCCCAATCTAGCCAAGTTAGCAAGTGGCATCAACTAAGATATAAGAACAGCCTTGCCTCTTTCTTGCTCTATTCAACCAACTTCAGGTATATTGACTTCTACAAGGATGTCGACCTTGACATCAAAGTCAGATAGGGGCGTGGTTCGAAATACTATCGCAACCGTCACTACTTCCTCAGGGGAACAACTTCGCATAAGTTATACAGATCGTCACTGCGCTCCTGAGGCATGCTTTAGAGGCGTAATCGTTCTCGTCCACGGCTTTCCCCAAACATCCTATCAATTCCGACATGTTATCCAGCCACTTTCAGATGCTGGATACCGTGTCATAGCACCTGACTACCGCGGCGCCGGACAATCATCCAAACCCACCAACGGATACGAAAAGTCTCAAATGGCAGAGGATATTTTCATGCTTATCCGCTATCACATCGGAATCAAACGCAAGATACACATCGTGGGCCACGACATTGGAGGCATGATCGCTTTTGCCTACGCGTCGAGATACCCGGAGCATGTTGCCAGCCTCATCTGGGGTGAATGCCCTCTACCCGGATCCACCTTCTATGAGCAAGTCAAGAGTATGCCGGACGCTTTCCACTTCGTGTTCCACCGTATACTCGATCTTCCTGAGGCTCTCATCGCAGGGCGGGAGGCAATTTATCTAAAACACTTCTTCGATAAGCAATCCTATAATGGCGGAGCTATTACTCAATTGGACCTGGACTTTTACACCAACGCTTACTCTCAGCCCGGTGCCATGCGGGCGGGAATGAATGTCTACCGTGCGTTCGAGAAAGATGCGGAAGAGAACATCAAGTTGATTGAGGAACGTGGCAAGACTAAAGTCCCAACACTCGGTATGGCCGCCAACAACTTCATTTTGAAGGATCACACCGTAGACATGATGGAGGAGATGCATAATGGGGCAGAGATCACCATTGTAGAGAACAGCGGTCATTACATCGCAGAGGAAAACCCGGATGGATTTGTGGACATGGTCCTGGGGTTCGTAAGCAAGCATGAATCGGCATGAGTGCGATGGGGTATTAGTTCAGGTCCGACATTAGCATACAACCATGATTGTAGTACGAGTCTGAAAAAGCACTGCCTGCCGGCAATATTGGTCTTATCTGACACGATAGAAGACCTCTTAGCAAATGATCATGTGGACACGATATCGGACCAAATGTGATGCTGCAACTACATCTTAAGTCCCAACTTGGAATGGCAAGCTGCATCAAACGAACCCGATATTGGGTATTAGATGCGAGCCGGCAGACTGTCCGAAGCACGGGATTTCAATGCGGAGGTCACGGGGGACGCGATCGCCCGCATTCGCGAACGTCAGTGGAAAGCGGGGTCAGTGCCAACCCAAGGGATGATCAAGCAAGATAAGGCAATATAACTGCTGTTTGATGTGTGAGATACTGCTGTAAGCCAACTTGTTTACCTTCGATTACGAAGTTTCCCAGACCTCTTCATTTTCATTCTATGATCATGTTACACACTCAATATGGCCGAACAATGTTCCGATGCATGGCGAGGAGTAGAGCAGTTAGGCCTACCACTGGATGCAACATTCGGTTCAGTTCAACAATGATGTCTCGTGGGAAAAGCGTACCGACAAGCAATCTCCCGGAAGCACCGTCAACACCAGTTGCATCGGAAAAACAGTTTCCACAGTATCCATTGTCGGCTATGCCCATCGGTATGCTGATGAGGTCTCTATTCGTCTCTACAATATCCTCGCACAAATTTCTCCTCATTCCATCACTCTACATTCTTTCTTTCCTTGCCAAGCCGGAAAGAGGCTATTTACTCAACATCGACCGCAATCCGGTGCTGAGGGAAATCATCAAGACATCGTTCTACAATCAGTTCTGTGCAGGCACAACAGAAGCAGAAACGAAAACATGCGTTCGGCAATTGAAGGATCTTGGATTTCGGGGTGTCATCCTTACCTACGCACAAGAGCTGGTCTTCGACCACAGCACTCAAGGTTCACATAGTCCAGGAAATGCCGCAGACGCAGCACATAGTGAGGGTGCAGGTATCAGAATCGATAATGTTATCGAGTCATGGCGCACAGGCACTCTGAAAACTGTCGATTTAATCTCGGAAGGCGATATCTTGGCCATCAAGTAAGTTCTTGTCTCCGCCTGACGTGAAGACCATACAACCAGACGGCGTTTATTCTAACTCATCCGTAGGACTTCTGGAGCAGGCCCTTCGATTGTTGATGCTTTCAGAAGAGGAGAGCTGCCATCTCAGCAAATGATCAATGCCTTGGACGATATCGTAGCCAAGTGCAAGGAACGACACATCCAAATCATCGTCGACGCCGAATCTCAGGACTTCCAAAAGGGTATTGCCCGTGTTGCACTTGAACTTATGCGCAAGTTCAATCGTGATGGGAGAGTCGTCCTCTACAACACGTACCAAGTGTATCTCAAAGCTACACCGGAAGTCGTGGCTAGACATCTTGCTGAGGCGGAGAAAGATGGTTTCACACTCGGCTTGAAGCTCGTGAGAGGAGCGTACATCGCATCAGAAGACAGGTCTTTGATCCACGATACAAAGCAAGATACGGATGATGCATACAACAGCATTGCACAAGGAGCTTTGCGTCAGCACATTGGGAGATTTGGTGGGGATGGAGCTGACGCTCGCCCATTTCCGTCAGTGAACCTCTTCCTTGCAAGTCACAACAGGGACAGCGTAATATCAGCACAGAGATTGCATCGACAAAGGACAGAGGCAGGTCTACCCACTGTTCCAGTCGCATTCGGGCAGCTGCATGGTATGTCTGATGAAGTCAGCTTCTCGTTACTACAGGAGAAGGGCAGTGATGGTAACCCTCCGGATGTCTTCAAGTGCTCGACATGGGGAAGCATAGGAGAATGCGTAGGTTACTTGATGAGGCGGGCGATAGAGAACAGAGACGCCGTATTGAGGACAAACGATGAATTCATTTCGTTGAAGAAAGAAGCGGCCAGGCGTTTGAGGTCAGTATTTAGGGCATGACGTCTTGAGTAAGGTCGGCGTGTATAACCAATGCATGGCGGATGGTTGTTGGTGGTGTATTGCGCACGGGCCACAAGCACTACTCGGATTCTCGCACTGCTGTACTTGCTTGCTAGAAGAATAAGTGTCAGGGTTTTGTACTTCGATTCGTATCATTACCTACGTTTGAACTTGAGCTAGCATTAGCTCTCCAGTCGTATGCGTGAGTTGCCTGTATGCGTTCATTGGGCGTCATTTCCTGCTGTTTGACAGCCATTACTGCTAATTTAGGTAGCCTTGATAGATCTGGGTTTTCGAAATGAGAGTGATGGTAGGGGCTGGAAGAAGGAGAAGTTATCTTGGGAACTCTAGTTCTGTTTCTTCCTGACCTGTTGAAAGGATGGAGTTGACGATCCTTACAAAACAGAGTTGAAAGAATGAGATGGAATTGTCACTTCGGAGAGGAGGTTTGGGTTGAGGATGACGTACGTCCGTGCACGCGTCTGCTCTGTCGCGCCTTTTGCCTAGTACCTACATGCCTTCTTTCGTCTCTTCACGAGCATTCATTGACTTATCCCGAAACTCGCAGCATCGCCTTGCGCAATACAGATCACTGTGTGACTATCTCCTATGTGGCTTGCTTGATGAGGCGCAGCATGGGGATGACGCTAGCGCGAATGACTCATTTTTGCTCACTGTTTGTGCCTGTGGCCCTAAGCTCGATTCAGACAAAGACTCATTTTCCGCGAATGAGCCCAGATAGTGGAAATATACATACGTATATATATCGAGAGTTCACGAGATGCAGTATAAGTATTAATTCCAGCTTACCTGTCTTATCCAATTATACGTCTCGTCTTTCCTAGTTCATTGCATTCTCAGATACCCATTTCCCTTTTCAATTCTTCCACTTCACCAGCAATCATTGCGACAATCACTATGGCGGCAATTGAAGAAGCTTCACGCCCGATCGCCATCACTTCGCAGGAGACGGCACTATGCATCATTCCTCCAATAGAAAAATGCAGCGATATCGACCGGCTACGAGAACTATACGACAGAGCCCACGGCAAATGGCCGCCGCATGTCAATCTAATTTATCCTTTCGTGGCGCCAAAATTGCTTCCGCAGGCACAGCAACGAATTCAAGCTCATCTCAAAGAGCATTTAAAGAACGCTGAGAATCTGGGAGTCAATTTAGACCAAGCCGGATTCTTCAAGCAGCGAGGCAACAGTACAATATTTCTCCACGACAGTCAGGGCTCAAGGGAAGGACCTTTGGCAACGCTCCGCTCGTTGTCTCTACGAGCGCTCAACCAGCGGGACTCCCCAGCAAACTTCCATCTCACAATCGGACAATCAGAGGGTAGTAGCGAGTCTTCGCGAGCATTCTTGTTGGCGAAAGCGCAATTGCTTCCAGCTCTAGAACTCGACGTCGGTACTCTGGCGATTCTTGTTCGGCAAAAGTCTGGTGGTGCGAGTTCGTCGACGCAGGGGATGAGCTTGTGGGGCACAATCGACATCCCTGGTACACAGCAGACATGGAGACCTCAAGATACGGACTATTGGCTAAGTCAGCCGAACGTCGCTGTGACTGGGATCAACCTTGATAACACAGATAGTAAGGGCGACAAGACTGTGTCGCAAGCCATGGATCACGGAGTACAACCTGGCAGAACTCGCCATTTCGATGCTACTTCTAATCGGTGGTCACTAGCGACGGAAACCGTTATCTCCCCGGACAGGCCAAGCAATATGACTGTCTCCAGCTACAATGTACTAATCGATTCGGAGTACCCACCTGCGAGAGACCGAGATGTACTTCTCACGACCACAATTCTCTCCAATACAGCCAAAGCGGATATTCTAGTCTTGCAAGAAGTATCTGATGATTTCCTGT
This sequence comes from Dothidotthia symphoricarpi CBS 119687, assembly GCF_010015815.1. Lineage (NCBI taxonomy): Eukaryota > Fungi > Ascomycota > Dothideomycetes > Pleosporales > Dothidotthiaceae > Dothidotthia > Dothidotthia symphoricarpi. The sequence continues at coordinate 28,492 of NW_022985027.1, forward strand.
CATATCTACTGGGACATGATGAAGTGAGGCATGAATATCCATTCGCGTCGCATGGCCCGCCTAATCAGTCGGATGTCGGACCGCTTCCCAGCCTGAGGAATATTGTCATTCTGAGCAAGTGGTTGTTCAACTGGAGTTTCTTATCGTTCCAACGCAAACACAAAGGCGCTGTAGTAGCAACCTTTGAGTCCGTCCCTGGATCAGATAAGATGCCGCTGGTCGTAGCTGGTGTCCATTTGACGTGCGGGCTAACTGACGGTACTGTCGCAGCGAGGAAATCACAGCTGCAGATTCTGTTCAATCGCCTCTCTAAGCATCATAACGACAGTGCCTGGGTGGTTGCCGGCGACTTCAACATCCCCACGTCTTCACATACTCTCGACACGGCCATCAAGGACGAGAGCGTTTCAAGCCAGACTATAGCGACACTCTCTAGTTTTGAAATGATGATCAGCGATGCGGGTCTAGTCGACACATGGTCTGTTGCTCGCATCGAAGAGACAGATGAACTGAGCGCGCATAAAGAGGAGGACCTTTCCGAAGGCGAAGAAGGCGCTACATTCGATCCGCGCAACAATGACCTCGCCGCTGCTACCTGCGGTACACCGCTCGCCCGGCCTCAACGATACGATAGAATCCTCGTTCGTTCTCAGGGTACGCTGCGCGTTGGCGGATTCAACCACTTTGGTGTACCGCAGAATGTTGATGGCACGCAGATAGTCGCCAGTGATCACTATGGGGTGAAGGCTACACTGCGACTCATCGATCCGAAGGCCGAAGTAGCTGACCAGAGTGACGAGCTCAGCAGTTTTCTTATAGAACACAAACGTGCAGTCGAGAGCATGGCAGATTCCAGGGATATCATCTCTGCACTAGAAACGCACGCCATGTTTCCAAGCGACGACGAAGCACATCAGCGGCATTGTGCTTTGTTACTTTTGAAGCAGACTATACTCGAAACCACCGACGACCACGTCTCAGCTGTGTCTGCCATCCCGATGGTCATTGTTCCAGTGGGCTCCTACGCTCTGGGCGCGTGGACGTCAACTTCAGACATCGACTGTCTGTGCATTGGAAGCATTAGCTCGAAGACGTTTTTCAAGCTTGCTCGTCAGCGATTACACAAAGCGGAGAGTGCAGGCATACGGATTTTGAGGAAGGTGGAGGCGGCTACTGGAACGATGCTGGAGCTGTCTGTGAACGGTGTTGCTATGGACTTGCAGTATTGTCCTGCTGCGCTTATCGTTGAGAGGTCAGTTGTAACAATCTGTACGAGGAGTGTGGATGCTAACGTGTTATACAGGTGGTCTGAATTCCGCAACATACCGCCATCCGACCCGATATTCAACCTTTCCATCCTCTCCTTACGGAAACTCAAACCCTACCGAGACCTCCTCTACATCCAGCGAACACTACCCTCTCTCTCCGCGTTCCGTCTCGCATATCGCTGCATCAAACTCTGGGCCACACAGCGAGGTATCTACTCAGCCAAATTCGGGTATCTCGGCGGCGTACACATCACGCTCATGCTGTCGTGGGTGTGCAAGCGACTTGGGCATATTTCAGGCTCTGTCACGGCTGCAGACCTCGTCGCCAGTTTCTTCCACCACTACGCGCGGTTTGATTGGGCGAATGAAATGGTGTTTGACGCCTTTTTCCACAAGCAAAAGCCGCGCTATCATCGCTCGCAGAGGGAGCCTGTGGTTGTGCTGGGCTTCCACGCGCCGAACTCGAATGTGGCTCAGACAGCTACACTGCCGAGTTTACAGATCTTGGTTAAGGAACTTCAGGTTGCTGATCAGCGGTTGGATGAACCCGGCATGACGTGGGCGACGTTCTTTGGGGAGCCGAGTAGCTCGGCGGGTAAGATGGGTTACGCAGCGGTTGAGTTCCTGCAGGCACATGATAGCTATGTCAAGGTTGACATCCAATTCTGGGGCCGCACACTGGCTAAAGGTAAAGGGCTTGTTGGGTGGGTTGAATCGCGAAGTATTTCACTCGTCGTTGGTAAGTCAAGTCTTCACATAATCGTGCTTTGTCCTTGTACTAATCTTGCGCAGACATCCACAAATCGCTTCCAGACCTGCAAGTCCGCATGTGGCCTGCGCGCTTCACCGATAACGAGCAGCACGAGTCCGACGGGAGCACCGACTACCACGGCTGCTACCTGATCGGCCTCATGCGGAATCCTGATGCCGCACCACTCAACAAAGAAGAGCGACAGCAGTCCAAACAAACCCTCGACAAGACTCTCGATCGCTTCGTCACCCAGCTGAAAACAGACGAGAAGAACTACGACGCAGATACATGCTACATCAGCGCCTCGCTCGCGCGCCCCAGCGCAGTCCAAGCCATACACCTCGACGCCCGCGAATGGGGCTCCTACGCCGCCGACACGGACCCAGACTCTGACTCCGACGACGATATAGACGACGTAGACGACGAAGCACCCACCGAGCCCAAGCCACGCTCCCGTACCAAACCCACATCTACATCCACACCCGTGTCGAATTCCAAACTCCGCCCAGCAGCCGACGTGCTGAATCGACTCAGGTGGGACCCGCATCTTGACGCTGGCGAGTACGTGATTGGGTATGAGGATCGGTTCTTGGGCGCTATGGAGATCGGGCTCGAGAGGTGGAAGACAGAGCAGACGGATGAGGAGTTTATCCCGCTGCATCGCGTGCTGTATTTCAAGAAGAAGGGCGGAGAGGAGGGGAAGGGGGAGGTTGTTTGGGAGAGGGCGACGAGGGTGGATCGCGTGTTTGGGAGTGGGGTTGGGGATGGAAGGGGTGAGGATGAGGTGTAGGTATGGACTGCAGGCATGGACTGTAACGGTGAATTTTAACGACTTGTCAAACTGCGCTGTTGTATTACGAGGACTAGCTGTTCTTTAATGGGTATTTTCACTTCGATTTCTCTCGCCTGGCAATTCGTGTTTTCCTCAAGAGTGAGGAGCATGTTCAAGTCGCGTCTCTTGATCTGACGTCATGTCTGATATTAACTAAAGAACTAGACAAGTCGGCAAATGAAGGAGTGGTAAATCAAAAAGCACGTAATGTAAAGGCAAAAACAAAAAAACATAGCAATTGCACGCGTACAATTGGAAGGGAAGGTGAAGGCGTTCCTATTTCGAGCCCGCGCCGCATTCACGCTAGCAAGGGTACATACACACAGAGGGTCCCCAACCTCCCCACTCCTCTCTCACCTCACTCACTTCTGCCCCTCGCGCAACCCCCCTCGCCTACTCCATCACACACACGACACAATGCCGCCCAAGAACCAAGCAAACACGCCTCGCGGACGCGGACGCCCCAAGAAACTCGCGTCCCCGCCCGCAGCTCCGGCCGTCGACGCGTCGGCAACGCCCAAGAAACGCGGTCGCCCATCAAAAGTCGACGCGCTGGAAGTCGCAGCTGAGTCGCCTCGCAAACGCGGTCGTCCTGCCAAAGTCACAGCTGAGGAAAGCGCGCCTGTGGTTGAAAATACGCCCAAACGCGGTCGTCCCGCCAAAGCCACCGCAGCAGCACCTGCCGTCGACGAAGTTCCTGCTACCAACGATGCAGCGCCCAAGAAGCGCGGACGTCCAGGAAAGGCGCAGACGCAAGCAGCAGCGGAACAAGTGCCCGTCACGCCTAAGAAGCGCGGTCGTCCGGCCAAGAATGCTGCAACCCTTGATCTAAACCGCGTCGCTGGCTCCCCGCGCGTCTCGAAGCGCACGTCGCCGCGCTCCAAGCCCGTGGCCAAACAGGCGAAGACCGCTGCCCCGCCGCCGCGCATAAACCCGCGCCTGCGCTCCAAGCTGCGCACGCGTGTTCCTGCTGCTCAGAAGGTGGAGGCAGCGCCGCAGCCAGCAAAGAAGCGCGGCCGTCCGGCGAAAGTTGCGGAGCCTAAGAAGGCGGTTGCGAATACGACTGCGCGCAAGGCATTGGCAGTAAAGGCGAAGGCTGCGCCTGCCCCACGCAAGCGCCGCGGGTACACGGCCCTGGAAGTCCCGGATAAGTTCTCCAAGCAGGTCAAGCTGTTCATTCAGGGGTTATACGACGCTGAGATTCCCGATGCTGCTGCTTCTGAGGAGGAAGGCGAGGCTGAGGTTGACGCGCCGGTCGAGGAAGATGGGAATGCCATGGCTTCCAGCGAGCAGGAGGAAGAACTAGGCAGCCCCTCTCTCACCGCGGAGCAAGATCAAGAGCAAAACGAAACTTCCGACGTCGACGGCGATGATGATGAAGACATCCAGGAGGAAATCATCCCCGCCGAACTTCTGCAGCCAGATGACACCGAAGACGATGTTTCAGAGGAGGAGCTTGGGGGCGATGTGCTCTCTGCTCCGGAAGCGTCTTCTCCCGCGGTAGACGAGCAAGTCTTTGTCCAGGACGTCGTGGTCGAGGAAGTCGTTGTAAACAAGGGTGTGCCTTCTAGCGCTGCATCACTCGCTTTCGACGGGGATCTTGCAGGTGCACTGACGGGAGATGCTAGACCGTCTGGGATGTCGATTTTCGCCTAGAGTTTGGGATTCGGTTTCAAGGTACAAGGAGGTGGGATTATCTACTTCTTCGAGCAGGACGACTGGCGTTGAGAAAGTCCAGGATGGATCGATTAGTCTCTGCGCTTTTCTTACAGCGTAGCTTTCGCGTCTATGATCTCGTCTTCTTTTCTGGATGCGGATAGATCTACCGTCGCGCGACGTGGTGGCATGTCGCGCTATTTCAAGGCGTTTTTTGGGGCTTTGCTCGGGTGCCTTGAGCAATGGGAGGGGTTAGTGCATACATATTCGAATTCAAATCTACATTTTTTTCTATCCATTGCTATGGTTTGGGCGTGTTGGTGTGTTTGCAGATTCAACCCCGACTCTTCGACACCGCACAAACTCACACGCTGGTGCATGGAGGGCAGGAAAAAGCTGAGCTGAGGAAGGACTCACTTGGTATGCAGACATGCCGCACGAGCCAATTATATCCTTTGTATATAAGTCTGACGATGTCGGCGGACTGTCTGTCCTCTATCACATCGGCATGGCTATATCTCGTATCCAGTACGACTTCCTCAGGCAGAGTCATGAACACACGCTTCTATCAACATATACTCATCTACCATCCACCAAGCCAACAGAAACACCCTAGAAAATTCTACGATCTATAGGATATCAAAACCAAAAGCCATCAAACCCCACCCCAACATTACAACAAAAGTTATCGATGAACAGATCCAAAACAAGAAAAGAAAAGAACTCGCCAAGCCAGCCCTTGCACATTACTCCGCCTTCTTACTCGCCTTGGTCCTAAGCTTCATAAGCAAAAACACCATCGCATAACTCGACAACGCAAAGATAACACAAATCGCCGCATCCCGCCACCCATAGTAATACTCCTTCAGATTCAGCGTGTACAAGTAATCGCTGCCAACGCGGTACTGGCACACTCTACAATCAGTCGTCGCGTCCGGGTTCTATTACTAACATTAGCCATTTTCATCACTAAGAAGGGGGCATGGAACTTACGATTAAATTATTCCTCGCCCCCGGCCCACTCAGCCACGCATCGAGGTACTGCGCACATGTCTGACCCGCGGGGGGCGAAAAGCGCGCGAGTTCCGCGTCGGTGCAGTGTACGGGCCAATCGTAGTCTGCGAAGACGAGCAGGCTGCCCATGAGGTAAGTGAAGGGATTTAGCCAGTAGAGCCAGTAGCGCCAGAAGGCTGTTATCTGCAGAATCACTGTTAGTGGGGTTGTTCTTTATCAGTGTTGAGGTAGTGGTACGTACCTGATCATATGGTACCAGAACGCCGCAGAACGACGCCATGGTGCCGATGAGTATTGGGTTTATCAGCGAGGCGAATACGGCGTTTGGCGCGTATGCGGCGACGAACTGCCCGATGCCGGTGTATATGAATTGGTAGACGAGCATGACGAAGAAGGATGCGCCTGCTTTGTCTGACGCGCTGGGGAAGCTTTGTGTGTAGTAGGAGCACAGGAAGTACAGCACTGCTCCGAGGATAAGGTAGGGGATCTCCGAGACGATTAGACCTGTGGTGAAGGCGTACCAGGAGTACATCTTTGACTTCTTCTCGCGCGTCTCGTAGATGTCGCGGCGGTCGATGAAAAGGGGTTGCAGCTGGGCCATTACACCGGGCGCGACGAAGATGTAGTTGAAGATAGCGAAGAGGACGAGCTGCTGGTCTGCGACGGAGGTGCCGAGCTGCCAGAAGGAGAAGCCGACAAACAGGCCTATGCCGGTGTGGAGGGCGAGTTTGTTGTTGACGTAGTCTGTGTTGCGGAAGAGGCTGACGTTCATGCGCTGCGTTACGAGTCTGATTTGGGTGCCAATAGGGGTGGCGAATTCGTGGCCGTCGTCCTTTGTGCCTGGTTCCTTGCCGGCGGCGTCGGAGATGAGGTGGTCGAGGTCTTGAGTCATTTGTGCGGCTTCGGGGGAGTCGAGCCAGACTTGGTGCCAGTCTTTGCCTTGGGTTGCGGTGACGACGTCGATCATGTGTTCTGCGGGGTTTGCACCTGGTGGGCATTGTTCACCGTTGCGGCCGAAGTATTCTTTGATGGTGGAGGCTTGGTCGCCTATGTCGCCGAAGTAGACGGTCTTTCCTCCACGCGCGAGTAGCAGTAGTGTGTCGAATTGGGCAAAGAGCTGGGCAGACGGTTGGTGGATAGTTACGAGTACGGCCTGGCCAACGTCGGCGAGTTTCCGGAGGAAACGGACAGTGTTGAAAGCTGCCTGGCCATCGAGACCAGATGTTGGCTCGTCGAGAAAGATGAGGATGGATGGTTTTGATACCAGCTCAACACCAATCGTGACACGCTTGCGTTGCTCGACGCTGAGGCCGGCACCCACCCTGCCAATAAGAGTATGCTCCAGATCGTGCAGCTCCAGAAGATCAATGATTGTGTTGACATAAGCAAGCTTCTCTTCACGGGGCGTATCGCGACTTTGGCGGAGTAAGGCTGAAAACTCGAGCGCTTCCCGAACGGTGGCGAAAGGCTCATGTACATCGAGTTGCTCACAGTACCCGGCAGATCGTTGGAATGACACAGGAAGTGGGCGACCATCGACAAGAATTTCGCCATGAATGGTACCGTCGGTTTTTCGTTGCGCCAGGACATCAAGCAGTGTTGTTTTGCCGGCTCCAGAGGATCCCATGAGTGCGCCGAGCATGCCTGGCTTCACATAGCCGCTGACTTTGTCGAGCAGGGTGCGATCTCCCGAAGGCGTCTTAACAACATACGATAGGTTCCTCCAAGTGAAGACGGACGTGTTGCGCACGAGGTTAGCCCCAGTGTTCTCCTCGGGTGTGTTAGTAGCATCACTTTCATCAGCTGCGAAGCCTCGCTGAGTCTTCTCGGTAGTTTGTGCCTCCTCATCCTCTGCAAGCAGCGGGACCTTCTTGTAGTTCTCGCGAGGAATCAGGAGCGCTCCAGTGGAGCCAGCGGCATCGTCCCAGCGCTGCGTGTTGTATATAGTAAGCCCCACAAAGAGGAACCACCACGCGAAAAGGATACCGACGTTGCGCCAGATGTTGGAAGGTGAGTAAGACAGGCTAGCAAGGTAAGCTTCGCCAGTCACCGAGGTGGCGCCTGGAGTAGCACCTCCTACTCCGGAGCAAGCTTGGTTTGCAAGGTTCTGGTACTGGGGTAGGTAGTTCGGTATCAGGTTGGCGTTGGCACATGGAATGACCGTGTCTTTAAACTCGTTTGCCATCAGTGACTCAAACCCGTATGCCATGGGGTTGATCCAGAAAATCCAGACGAACCAGGGGTGCATTGATGGCTTCGGAATTTGGTACCCAATGTATAGAATGGAGGCGGTAATAGCAAAGCCAGATACTTTGGAAGCAGAGTCGAATGTGGAAAATGCCGCTCCGATCATACGAAAAAAGGCTGTCATCACAAATGTCGTGAGGTATACCACGAACCAGGCAGTAAAAAACGCCGCCGCCGTTGCTTTGAGAGCAGTCATCCAGTAAAGAACCACCATGAATGCAGAAACTTGAAACACTAGAGCAAGTGTTAGAATCACAAATAGTGCTGACTTCAAAGTGACTTACATAATATGGGAATATCTGCCGCGACCTGTGCAATGCAGAAGGCAGCAGGGTTGAAGAAGGCAAAGTTCTTCTGCTTAGCCAAGATCGGACGTCCGGCAAAAGAATCGGTGACCTCGGACATGGCCATGAGAGAATTGAACAAAAGAGCCAAGAATAGCGCGCCTCCCTTCACGAAGAGGCCAGAGGAGTTGTCTGGCGCATTGTAGAAAAGAGACCCAGATATGATGGCCTGAGCCAATGCCGAGGACTGTTTGATGATGAACGTCGCCTTGTCTCCCCAGATGATCTGATATTGACGAATGACACAGGCTTTTACTTGATCCACGAACGAGACAGTCATGGGCGAAGACTTCTGGAGATGATTGGACTTGTCTAGGCTAACCGCTTCGGTGAAATTTTCAGTATTTGTCTTAGCTTCATCTGACGTGGGGTAGTCCAGTTCGCGATCCATGGTAGATTTTATGGACGACTGGCGATAGGCCTGCTCGAGCTCAATGTTGGTGCGCGGGAAGCGCGACTCGAAGTCGGGATTGATTTGTCGCTCGCTGGGAACTGTGACGCCTGTAAGGTAGTCGGCCACGTTGGCTGATTGGGGTTAGCTTCTTGATGAAGAGTACAAATGCAGTCAATACTAACCTCCTTCACCACATACAAAACCTTGCGCCTCCATGAATGGACGCGCCTCCTTTCGAGAGCCATAGAAGATCTGCTTGCCTTCATCAAGTACCAGGACTTTGTCGAAGAGATCATAAATTCCATTACCGGCCTGATAGAGCGTGACGACGGTGGCGATACCCATGGCATCTGTCAAAGATCGTAGAGCTCGTGTATACTCAAGAGCGGTGGATGCATCCAGTCCTCGAGTCGAGTTGTCCCAGCACACGACACTCGCTCGTGTGCACAGCGTTTCTATGATTGAGACTCGCTTTCGCTCTCCACCAGAGACACCACGGACGAACGCGTCACCGACCTTCGTGTCCTCAGTGTGAGATATACCCATGGAGTCCATCAAGAACGACTTGAACTTCTTTCGGTAACTCTCGCGGCTTTCTACATCCTTTGGTAGTTTGTTCGGAACGTTGAGTCGCGTAGCGAAGTCCATCGTCTTCCCAACTGTGAGGGTGGGGTAAAACAGTTCCTCCTCTATTCAGGTGAGAACCAAATCAAGAGTCAATACAAACAAAGCCACGTACCTGTATTCATCACGATGTAACCTCGATGCTGCAGTGCTTCCTTAGCGCCAAGGGTGCCAAAATGAACGTCTCCATCGATTTGAGCAAATCTGATAGAAGCAAGATGTTAGCAAATGACCGGCTAAAATCTGTCAAAGCCAAGGCTTACCCTTTCCGCTTGTTGGCCAGCATCTTCAGTAGTGTAGTGCAGCCAGAGCCTTATTGATGTCAGTAAATACTACATATTCCCTCACTATTGAATCGTGCCGCACTCACCAGGTCGACCAAGTACAAGTAACATCTCTCCAGGCTTCACGCATCCAGAGCTGGAATCCAGAATTGTCTTCAACGGTTTCTTAGCACGAGACTCTTTCATCTGTTGCGGGATATTGAACTGGCTCAAAACGTTCTCTTGCAACACCGAATCTGACGGAACCACTTGAACTGTGAGGTCCTTCCATGTCACTCCAAGGCTTCTGCTCTCCGCCGTGTCGTTAAGTTGCATCTCCTTTACAGATTCGTCAAGTCTCCAGGGTTCGACCTTCGTCCTGACGCTGTCGCTATCGCTAGGGTACTCATCTCTCCACTGCTCCTCTTCTTGCTTCCGCCGCGATTCAGCGGAGAATGTGCGAGAAAGAGCGCGGAAGAGGACATCTCCAGTACCAGCAGTCATGATGACTAACGATGAAAGTGTTATCTCGCTCTATAGTGGTACGTCTGGACAACTTTGGGGAAAACCAGCGTTGGCTTGGAACGCCGCTGAGCGACGAGGAATGTTCGACGGAAGCAAAGGAAAGGACAAAAATCTGTATTAAGAAAACAACAAACGATAAAAAGTACGCGGCGCTATCTACTTAACTAAAGGGATTCTGCGCGGCTCGTACGGAGACCATTTGCTAGTGCGATCGCTAGAGATCAAGCCTCTCGCTAGCATACTCCACTTGAATTCGTACAACACGTTGTGAATTCGGCCGACGGAGCTGGAGCACGTTATCGGAGTTAACTGGAGAGCGAGTACCTGAGACAGCAACCCAACGATCGACATGGAGTCAGCGCGGCTTCTGCTTGCGGCAATTCATCATCGTTTGGGCTTTGATTTGACGTAGATCTAAGAATGTCCACGCTAGAGGACATGACTGAAGCCTCTGACGGTTGTGCCACAACAAGGGCGAAAAGCCTCAGCCGCTTGCCATTAGCATCTGTACATATGGAGCTCCAGACTTTCTGTTACTATGCCCGATACGGTTATCAAAATCTCCAAAAGCGCCGCGCGCGTAGATTGCGGCAATGAGAAGTGTCGTCACCGTGCAGTGAGATATCGGTATTCGGGGTGTAGGATTTCCGCCTTCCAGGCTTGGCGCTTCTGGAATGTGTCCCAGATTCGTGGATAGACATGCTGGATCGGGAAGTGGGGGTTTGTACTTGGTCGCTGGCTCAGTCGCACTGCTCGAAAAAGTTCCTCTGGCAATGTCGTATATCGACAACCAGAAGATGTTGTTCACGATGCATTGCGACATGTTAGAAGGTGTTCCATGAGCGGAAGCTTGCAACGCACCTCTCCTACGCTAACTACTTGCGCTGATAGCTGATGACTGTGTCCAGGTATGTAGCATGCCAACGGTCGTGGTCGGGGAGAGGATGCTCTGTCGCGTTGTGTTCGCATTTAGTATACTGGCATATGCCGTTGACTACCAGTGTCAGAAACGGGGATCTACCAGGTCTATGTCCGATTTGAGAATAGATCCGCGCCGCATGAAGCCTGCGATGACAAAAGCTCAACGGCGGCTCCACCTGCGTAAAGGAGGACGTGGTTTGAAATCAAGCGGGAGATGGGATCTGAGAAGTCCGCCTTCCGGCGCTAGTCAAGATATTCTGTACAACACAAATTGCAACATTGTGCACTTGATACATCAATCAACAATACGAATGAACACTGTTTATTATTATTTTTGTTATGTCCAAGCTAGGTCTTTGTCTTTTTGTTTCATGCTCATCGCTCTTGAGATCTTGCATGCTGTTGGGCAATCACTGTTTCCAGAAAAATATCGCGAAGATCGTTGTTTTGTTACCCACATTATCGTACTTACGCGTTGTAATACCCAGAAAACATTCTTTAGCTGTTTTTCAAACTCCAACTCGATTCAAAGATCAGCCTACTAACTAACCTTTAAGCATCGCTTTTATTCTTCTTACATACAAGCTACTTCCCCCCATTTAGGTTTTCCAGAGAGGCGTCGAACAGGCCAAGCTGGTCTAGCCCTTACTATTGTTCGACCTCAACTCCACAGTACAAGATGAGCTTCCAGCATCAACCTTTCGTACAGGAACGGCCCTTTAGATGAACACCATATCACACAGTTCATTCATCGGGCAACAATTGTATTCCCCCTCGATTTTATACCTAGAAGCCTGGCAGGGTCCTCATATTTCGATTTGTAAGCGTAAGGACTATGATCAAGGATTTTTGTAAGGGAAACGATTGTGCAATTAGTGCGCAGGTGTTGTTAGAGAGTGTGGTGAGATTTGCCCGGATGAGGGATGAGAGGAGGGTTACGTGAAAACAGGAATCTTATACATTCTAGAGAGATGCACACATGTTTGTTGTATTCGTAGAGAAGGTAGCGAAACTGTGATGCTGATTTATTGAACAGAATGAGAGGCTGAGGAAGAGAATGAAGCAGTGTCGTCCTCATCCACCTCGACCTTTCGGCAGATCACGCATCAACGTCTTCCTCAAACGACCTGATCAGCTGCACCACCGAGAAGATGTCCTCAGGGCACATATCACGTTTTTTATCTTGTGCCAGAGCATAGGCCACTCGAACGACGTTTTTGATCTGCCGACCATTCATGTTGTACTCGACGGCTTTGTCAAGAAACTGGTCATCGACCCAAGCCGGAAGCTGTTGAGCCATGCCTTGCTTAATGAACACACACCACAGCTGACGTTTCGATTCTGTTGAAAGGTTCGGATAAGCGATCTTCAAATGGATTTGGGATTTGAAAGCTGGATCAATCGTTTCGGCTCGGTTAGTGGTGAGGAAGAGTATGCCCTCAAAGTACTCAAGAACGCGCAAAAGTACTGTCGCCTGTAAGTATGACCATGATGAGTGACTCTGAGGTGACTGACCGGATACCAGTTCATTCCTCTCTAGATCATTGAGGCTTCTTTCAGCCATGAACACATCTGCTTCGTCAATGAGCGCTACCGCATTCCATTTTACAGCCAGAGATAGCGCAGCAGTGAGTCGCATCTCCGCGTCTTTAACACCCAGGTCACTGCAGTTCAAAGTGTACAACGGCCGCTGCGAAAGGTCTGCAATGCTCTCTAAAAATAGGGTCAGCGTGTCTATAGATTTTGCGTAGAGGGATAAAGTAGGCACTCTACCAGCTGTGAAAGTCTTTCCTACACCAGCAGGGCCGTGAAGCAAGAAGATGACTCCCTTGCCTTTGCCCTTGATCAGGTCATCGTATGTGTCGGAGCTCGCTTTGGCACTTCTGACAAGAGCTGCAACCATGCTCTTCTTTTCTTCTGATAGCGCCAACATATCAAACGCAGAAGTGTTGAAGTCGATCTCTCGCACGTGGTCGACATCTAGGTAACCCCATTTCTTGGTTACAAGAGAAAAGCCCGCAACCGTGTCAGTACAGATGAGCAACTGCTCCTCGTTCAGCGTGGGTTTCTCATCAGGTTCGATTTCTATGGTTGAGCCCAGAACGAACCCTTTTTGCCAAGGGCGAAAGTTGTTGTCATACTCTTGAGTATCGATCATGACTCTTTGCCGCACCTGCCATGGTCAGTCACCCGGTTTGCTAAGGACGGTCGCAGTTACCTGTGTCACGTCACATCCTTTGCAACCGGCTGTTCCGCGCCACCTCCCCTCATACATTCGATAGTGGACACCGTGCAGCGATTCGTACTTTTTGCCTCTCGATATCAATCTTTCTTTGACGGCATCGAGTTCCTCGACATGTTCGAGTGGATAGATGAACAGGTCTTTGAGAGGCTTGAAGCCTTCGTAATGATCAATTTTGACGCATTCCTCGGTTCGGCCAAAGACCCTTCCGTTGCTCTCCAGCTGTTCCAAGTTCATGTGCCAAAATTCACGTTCCTTGTCATCCTTCTCTTCATCCATACTGACAAACTTGTAGATGCGCTCCGAATCCTGACCTTTGCGGTACACAAGTGCACCAGGTCTGAATGCCATCCAAAGTTCCTTGTAAGTGATACCGGGCTGAGCGACCTGGCCTTGCATCATGCCATCGAAGATCGAGATCTCCTTTCGGAGGGACTTCTTCATATACTTGAGACAGAACGCCACATGTTCTTTCATTGACGGTTCATCCGAGGCCTTTGCGTATTGCTCTAGCTCGTTCCGATAGTGGAATAGGCATTTTGGCTTATCGAACAAGATGGTGCTGCTGCAGGTATCAATATCGATTTCGGGGTAACTAACAATGACCTCTCTCAGGGCTTTGCAAATGAGCGGAGAGTTAATTCTCAGCGTGGTATAGTACATCATGCCGTGTTTGGTGATGTATCGAGTGAAGACAAGAGCTGCTTCCGGACTTTTCTCTCCGTCTTCATCGATTGTAAACTTGGAGCCGGTACGTAGAACCACGTGCTCGCCTTTCGAGTTTGGACGGCTGTCGTAGTTGTGTAACTCACAAAGTTGGCCTCGGTTGCTGTCCACGTTCTCATCCAAGCCTACTCCTACATATGCGAAAGAATCCTGCTCTTCTTTGGACTCTTCTTGCTTGTCGGTTATATCTTCGATAGTCTTGTTTGCAGTTTTTGTAACTTCTGTTTTAACATGTTGATCACCATCATCAACACTGTGGCCTTCCACGTTCATTTCTCCGTTCGATAATTCCTCGCTGGCTGTTGACGTAGTCTCATCGCTATAATGCTCACGTCCAGCTTTCAGCCTCGCGTTGATGTTTGGCCGAGATTTCTTGGTACTCTTCCCCTTGGCCGTAGAGTTGAACGAGACTTTAGCTTTGTACTGGGGCAGTAGCCTTGCTGTGGTTGTGAACCTGCCTCTGCCCATGTTAACAGGGTGGAAGTGGCAATGTTCGAAACTACAAAAGATTGATTGATCGGTTGAGGAAAATGAATATGTTGATCAGGCTGAATTGAAGGCACGGCGCTGGACTTTTATAAGCTGAGCCACTGGACGCTACGACACACAAGAACCCGCGTTTCCTTCCATGCCTCACTATTTCTCAGCCTGGCGTGGTTGGACTATTACGGAACCATCGCGCCTAGCCGACCACGGTGCGACCACTAACGCGGCCTACTGCTACACCACTATTTCTTACTAGCGTTACATTGGCTGGCAATCGCGCCGATAGCATGGTATGGTTGTTCCTTTATATCTTCCTGCAGCCACTTTTGCAGCATGGGGGCGTGCATATCGTCCTGAGGCGATCCTTGTCCAGATTGCGGCTCGGTGATCTGGAGCAACCAGGTACGCTGGATGCTGTGATAGGCGGGGGTAGCCTGATCACGAGAATCATTAGACATTGAAGTGGCTTGGCTCTGGAGAGATGTGAGCTCTTGTCCAGCCTTGGTTGTACCTGATGAACTTACATGATCTGCAGCGTGTCTCTGCGGTCTCTTCTCGATGGGGTACGCTGTCTTTTGTCGAGAAGCCATGCTTGCCGTAAAGTCTTGTTGCTTTCGAAGGTACTTCAATCGACACCAGGAAGTGTATACGATGAACTTGACAACTTTAGCTTGTGGATAAAGTGGAGGGAAGCTACTCGACCGTTGTGTGGTTCTAGATATGCGACGGTTGCTATCATGTTATGTATTGTTATTTGAGCATGGGTTGAGAGCATTTGCACTTTCTCTAATTGTGGCACTCTCCAAAGGTACCTGACATTTGTTACGCATCCAACCTGAATGCTTCCAACATGGTCCTTGTGCATGATGAAGAAACGCCATGTCAAGAATTTGCATATCTCAAAAGTACTGTACTTTGGGGAGTCTGTATCAACAATGACACTAACGGGCCTATTTACGTGTCAGATGCTGTTCAATACCACCTGAGAAGGCGAGTGGTTCGCTCATCAGCTCTGGGACTTCAGGGGATCTGTTCGTAGTCTCAAAGGCTGCCAATGGGATGCACCAGGACGATGGAAACGGGACACGAACCCGAAACGGGTAGAAATTGGCAACAAAGCCCCACACTGGGCGGTCTCGGGCAACCACACAGGTACCTTACAGACCAATAGTACTTTTTGTTGTTCCAGAAAAGAAGTCCGAAAGATTTGGTGGTAGGGTGACGTATGGGTTCGCTAGGCATAAGGACCCTGTGCACGGTCGCCAACCCCACAACGTACTTTCTATCTATTCTTTTTAACTACCTCCACAACACAAAGTACATGCGCCGCAGGTGAAGCCTCACCATCAGCCACCAAGCTATGCAAGAACATCACATGCCGAACAGCGCAACCGGTGAAAGCACTCACACCGCATCAGCCTGTTGCACACAACCTTCATCTGCACCCACCAGGGCATCGTAATGATGCCTGTCGCGTTCATCATCCGATGTTTGCTGGTGCATAGCTCATCAGGCAAGACCACTGACGCCTTGTTAAGAATGACGACCTAGTACTTCTCGGTTCTTTAAGGTCCCTTTATTCTGACGAATGATGATTGCGTCTGCAGGATAGGTCCGTGATAGGCTCGACATCACGGCATATCAGCTTGGCTGTTGTTTCAGCCTCGTTGAATTGAGTAGTTAAATTCAGCCGAGCCTCGCTGTTTCTTTGATTATCTGGACATTTTTTGCTCTTGCTGTACTCGTCCCATATCCTTAGATGGATAATCAGAATAACTTCTTTGCTCCTAGCGAGCAATATGCTTGGACCAACCCGACTTCGTTTGAGCAGAGCTATCAACATGGAAACCTCGCATTCCCCGTTCCAAGTTCTGGGCCACCACCAGCAGCAAACGGCTTTACTATGCCTGCGCCAGTAGTTGCTTCACATTACGTGTTCGGAACTGGGGCACCTCAAGCGGCAAGGCCTGGTGCACCTCGAACGCGTCAGAACCCGATCCCTTGGGATTTGCACCAAGACGAACTGAAGAAGCTGTATCTCGTGGACAAGATGAAGCTGGAGGACATTAGAGATAAGATGAGACGCGAGAAGTCCCTTGAAGCAACGTACGTATCGAGGTTGACGAAGCCATATACACATTGACGATGTTGTAGACCAAAGCAGTACAAAGACCGTTAGCAAGGGCCCGACAAGAAAGACACTATATTTACCTTCGGTGGTACGAAGTGGAACAGCGAGCGTGCTGAGGTGACTGTCAAAAGGGCCGGCAAAGACTCCTCAGAGATTATAAGTATGAATTTAGCGGTAAATACTCCGTCAACCACATTATAACTTGACACAGACATGACCACTCCTATGGGTGTAGTCTACGAGACACCTGCCCAGATTGATCTTACCTCGCCGGAAACCGCGCTTACGCCATACGAGGGCAACACCAATGTGGACGAGGTCATGACAATCTCATCCGGCTCGGACTCGGACGCATGGGAGTCTGATGTTGAGATCAACGACACGTCCTTGTCATTGACGTGGAATGGCAATACACGGTCGGATGTTCACAATATGTTCCTGAGTGCGAGACAACACATTCGCAGCGGCAATACCGAGCAAGCAGAGACTCTGCTCAAACTTGCGGTGCAGGGATACGGGCATCTTCATGGACCGACTCACGAAGAGACTAACATAGTCGTTGTTACACTTGCAACGCTTTGTTTTGAGTCGGATCGATTGACTGATGCTTACAAAGTCATCGAGCAAAGCTGTCGCGTCCATATCGAGAAGGCAGGAATTCATGATCGTCGCACTCAACAACACATAAACGACATCATCCAGCTCCTGCACAGCTGGAACAAAGAAGACGACGCCTTAGCCTTCATCGCCCGCGCCAAGGAGATTGCGGATAAAAGCCGCGATGGTTTTGCAAAGAGGGACAAGTCACGGCGTGAAAAATCACGCAGTGTTACAAACCACTCTCAGAGACCACGGGAAACGCTACTCCACGAAGCCAGTCGCGCCATAACCGAAGATTCCGATTCGACTCAGCTAGACTACGGTCTTAGTCTTGTTAGGACACATGCACACACCGAAGGTGAGACAACGCAGCAATTGCTTCGTCTAACTATTGAGCGTTGCGGCTTAGATACCAACAAACTTGCTATTCAACGCCTAAAAGCCTGGGCGGAGCTGCTGAAGCTATGTAACAAGGCAGGACGAGCCCACGAGCGATCGACAGATTTTGAGAATGCGCATAGTGCGTTCATCGATGTCATGCAACAGTTTTCATGGGACGAAACAACAAGAGAGAAGTTCAAACGATTTCGTCTCATGGAAACTGCTCTTGAGCTTGTAGCTACGTTTCTCTCTGCAGATCGCACAATGCAGGCAAGAGACATGTTCCAAACCTGCGAAGAGACAGCGTCGAGGGTTTTCGGTGAATACGACGAGCGTACGGTCTGGGTCCTAATCTCTATCGGCCTGGTTTATCAACGATACAAGGGTTGGAACGAGGCATCTCCTTGGTTTCAGCACGCGCTGTCTACGGCGATGGAGCTGTATGACGAGAATGATGGTATCCGAATATCTCTGGAGGAAGCGTTGGAGGTGCGCCACTTTTCATACGTCAATGATGAGGGTCGGCCCTTCAAGACCATTTTCGGCGTCAATGGTCTCAAGATCACTCCAACACGCTTGCATATGGGATAGGTGGAGGTGACAGTCGGTGATTCGGGACATGTGCTGTCTGCTTCGCATCACATTTGGAGTGCGCTGTGTGTGACAGTATCAGAATGCATTTACAGCCTTGCACTGCTGCTCCCGCTGTCTTGCGCTATGATTTCTTGACTGGCTTTTGATTTGGCTGAGCAACTAATTGTATCCTTTTGGACGAAAGCATTGAATGGTGGCACGGTAAATCGAGTCTTACATATCAATGGGAGTCGCTTGCATACTTTCAGGTAGCAGAACTGCACTACCTTTGGGCTGCAAGTGACTCCGTAAAAGCTGCAGATATAGGTTCGCTCAAGGAGCGAGCTTTGGTAAACGCTTTTGGTAAGAACGATTGTCTAAATGAAAGATGTGCGTAGATAGAGCTAACGTTTCGCCTCAGCCAGCAATGTTACATTGCTGCCTGTTGTCCGCGGACCTTTGGACCAGCAAACCACCCGATTTCTCGGAAGATACAATACGAGAAAGCGGGGTTAGCAGATGTATACGCCGCACAGCAACTTCCACTAGCTTACACAGGTGTCACATCTTTTAACCGTGGTCACGGCACGGTCATTGGTTCCTTAGCTTTCAATTTTACAAACGTGATGAGGGAATACAGAATGAACGACGCCGAATGTGAAGACCGTTGCATGAAGATCATCAATGTCAGTTGTTTTTCTTTCTTCGTATCCTTTTGTAAAAGGCGATGTTTAAAACAGCTTGAGTGACTAAAAAATCTAAACCGTCAACATAAGGCCTCGAAAAGTTAATCCTTTGAATGTTGAGATGCGTATCGGCGGCGAGGTAAGCGTAGGCCTTCCGCTTGCTACTTGCGCAATACATATCACTGCGTTAGTGGCTTAGTACTATAAACTTTGTTCGCGAAAGCTTCTTGAAACCAAACCAAACAGCGGGTAGAACCTTAAAGTCAAAGTCAGAGCTTTTACTTGCCGCTGTAGCGCGACTTAGAAACGCGGGAGCTCCAACGTCAACTTGAAGAAATGCGTACTCATCCCAAAACCACACCGAGATACCAGGTTTTTGCATTGCCAGAGGTCCAGTGCGTTGTTATCTTTCCCTCTGTTACATTCATACATCCTGTGAGTCTTGCTGAGTTGAGGTTAATCGTGTACTTGATTCTCCTTGGGCTTGACTACCACGGTCCATATTTCCCGGTTTCTCTGTCGCGCGTCTGAGAAGGGCCGACGAAGCATCGAGTAGATGACTATCAAGACAAATTACGTTACCCACCTTTTGCTGTCTCCTTGATTGGCTGAAACTCGCATTCATAAGCTACAGTTAGCCGCTGCCGTCTTCTCCGCGCCGTGGATACGGTATTCTCGCGTCTAGCCTTCAGGCTCGGACCTAGTTCTTAGCCAATAGAACAGTGTCATGCAATAGATCCCAGAGTTGAAAGTTTGTGAGGTGGAGCTGTGCGCTGATCGGCTTATGCGCTATCGCACATTTTGCCACCGGGCAGTGCAATAACGTGACTTCACTGTCCTATAATAGACTGCTAGCAAGTAAACATCTTACAGCAATCTCAGTCTAACTTCTTACTCGAACCTTGTACAGCATCAAGCATCATCTTGATCATTCAGACATGTCTCAACAAGTGCAGCCAAACTCAAAAGATACTTCGAACACGCCCATGCCTGACGCCGAGCAGCCAACCCCAAAAGATCCTTCGAACACGCCTATACCTTTTGAGCAGCTACCTCCGCCTCGCATCACAAGAGAATGCAACTTTATGTGTTACAAGGATAACGAAGGGGTTGAACACCGTATTCACATCCCGCAGGGGCAATTCAAGCAGGCCTGCCAGCACTTCATCGACGAGGATTGGGCAGCTCTTGGCCGATTCCCTCCAAGCAGTAGGTTATATTGAAAACTTTGTTGTCTGGGCTAATGCAGTGCACAACAGTTGATTCTTCGGCTCAGTCTCCACCAGCTTCATAGGCCTCATAGAAGACCGACAACAAACGCTTAGGACGCAGGCTAAAGGGGGGGTTGGCTAAGACTCTTGTAATTTCTCGAAATATAAGAATCACCTGGATCTTCTGGATCCTGAAATCACTTCTTTACTATCATCAAGTCAATAAGCTCCTCCTTACTAGCTTTGAGTCAACGAACCCTATAGTGCCAATTTTATCTCAAAATGCCCTCCACTACCACTGTCGCTGGTGCTATCGCATGCGTTATTACAGTATGTAATGCTGTCACCATCAGGTTCTGGAACCGAGATGGTTGTACCGGAAAGAATGTGGGATGTGAAAACTGGAGATACGGCGACTGTTGCACTGGTGGTAGCCCTTGGTGTTTGAGCGCTAACTGTGAGGGCTGTCTTGTCGGAAATGACATTTACTCCTTCAACACGGCCGGTTGCAGTAGGGCGCCCTTCGGGGTCTGCAGAGCGGCACGTGGTAATGGTTGTTGCCTCGGGACTGGCGGTGGAAACAACTGTGCCATGTCCGTCTATGTAGGCAACAGTCGAAAGAGAGATAGCAATCAGGGAGCATGCGAGTTTCTTGTACGCCCAAATCACATGGAATACACCGACCACAACGGAACGGCACATTCTATCTATATCCCAACTGGCATCTTTGATATCGCGTCTCAGCACGCTGCCAATGAGGATTGGGACGCACTGAACAGATATCCTGCTTGGGGTAAGATGACAACAGACTCACTTTCTGACTGAGAAATGCTAACAAAGTGTGAAAGCCAACCAGTCGTACACTGACGCCGATCGCATTCCCAACCCCGACTACGTTCCCAGCCCCAAGCTGTGATTGCACACACCGTACCGCGATCACATAATCGACGCACCCTTGGTATTATGGGCTTAGGATCATTGAATATATACTGTAGAACCGTGTCTCTTTAAAAAATAGCTAGCAGGAATACTTAGTGGCAAGGTCATAGTTTACGAATTCAATCGCTGTGTTCTTGCATACATGCTACCATTCTTCTTAATTTAGCATTGTGAGACAGCTTGAATTCTGCTACACTAACTAATCGCCACCCGATATTACACTCCTCAACTACGCGTTAGCTGAGCTGGAGATACCTTTCACCGCGCTCAATTTACATATATACAGAACTGATCTGATAAGTGATCACATGAATTTAATATTCCTAGCCTGTTTTCTGCAACACTAATATTTAGAGACAGTTTAAAAAGTCAGTAGGTTTCTAAGCCGCCTCTGCGTTAACACCGCTGCTGCTAGACAGCCGACTCAAGCGAAACTGTCAAGACGTTTAAGGAAGCGAAGGGTGCAAGAATAACAAGACCTACTAGTAAGCTAGACACTGTAGCAGGCAACGTATATAAGGGTAGAGCAGTAGGTTGGTAGTAGTAGAGTGCTATGCAGGGCATTTCATTTGAATTATGTCTGGAGTTTAGTATTTTATGCAAGAGGGAGTAGGCGAATTCGTCTACGAGAACTTACTCTCTTGGGTGCGAAAGACGGTTCTGCGTACCCTGAATACGGAGAGGCGTAGCCTGTAACGACACTACAACAGACGGAGGGTTGGGCGGGAGAACTTGTTCTCAACAACCTTTGGTCGTATGTGGAAGGAAAGCTTTTGTGGTTGATCGTATGCTAATTTAGTGTTCAGGAGTATTCGGGGTTGAGATATAGTCTGGAGGCGTAGTTGATATAGCACTGCGATGTGTGAAATACCAGAAGATCAATTTCTAGCTGTTTCAGATGTACTCCTACGCGACACGATGTTGTGTGCTTGTATTGTTATCGCCTTAACAATATGAGTCCACCATTTGTACCACGATGAGAATGTGCCCGAAGAGATTACATGCCGACCTAAAACCTCTACTCAACCAACAGAGTATAGAGCCTACACCTCCAACACATGACCTCAGTGCGTTACACAGCTACGAGCACACACACCAAACCCAACCCCAAACCTATGATACCAAACACCGAGATCCTATAGGCGCTCAATACCAAACACCTCAATCTTATTCTCATGCCGCTAGACTAGATACACCAAACCCAACTCCTACATCTGCTCTGCTTCACCCCACCACTGTCAGCTACGTACTACCGTCCTCTCAACGCCATATTTCCCCAGCGGAGAGAACGCACATCCCCTTCCCAGCATCAGAATCACCGTTCAACCTTTTCCACATACATACATACATACATACATACATACATACATACATACATACATACATACATACATACATACATACATACATACATACATACATACATACTAAGACTCTGTTTCTCCTTCCGTTTCTATTTCTAATCCTGAGTCCTAAGATACGTGATGTAATGTATGCAATGGCAGGTGTAGGCGAATAGTACGAAGAGTATGGATATATATACTTGTATAAAGTCCGAGTGTGAGAAATTAGCTGGGGGTGAGTTCTCGAAGTGAGATGTAGGACGGGAGTCAACACGCAACTTGTGTAAGAGTAGAAGAGTACGAACGAGAACGTTGAAGAGATATGGAAATTAACGTGGTAGATGATGTCGTTGTATGAAGAATGACTTGCAACGAGAGTACTACTTGTTGCAAAGACAAAAAAGTATACGTCTTATATCAGAATGTCATGCAGCTACCGTGTGGCACCATCATATTTCGCATTTCCAAAAGAAACAAACGCGTGTGATATGCAATTTCAAGATCCCCCAACACCACAAGACACCGGACCCCACAAGCAAAGTAACCGTCTGAATCCGCAACACTACACATCCACCCCCAATACAACTCTACTCCCTAAACTCCCTATCCACGCTCTCAAACCTCTCCAAAAAGCTCTGAAACGTAAACACGCCGAGTCCCGGATCCAAGCTCCCCGTCGTCGCACGGATAGAATGCATCGACAACTGCGGAATACCACAATCAATAGCGCGAATACCCGTTGCGGAGCTCAACATCGGGCCCACGGTACCGCCACTCCTGCTATCGTTTCTGATCTGGAAGACCTGGAGTTTCGGGTCGACGGAGCGAGCGCCGATGTCGCGATCCACGCAACGCTGCAGGATAGCCGTCGAGACCGCGTCGGTAGTCATGTGCGCGTTCGAGTCCGCGCTGACGGCCGGTCCGACATTGAGGCGCGGGGAGTGGTTTTCGAGGTACGCGTTGAGGAAGTTTGGGTTGACGGCGTGGATGACGTCGCTGCTGACGAGGAAGGAGTTTGCGTATGTCCTGGCCAGGGTGCTTTGGACTTTGCTGTCAGTGAAGGCTTCGACGATGCGCTCCATGACGCTGGGGAGGAAGTTTCCGCGTGCACCCTGGCGGAGGAGCGAGCCGACTTCTTCGTCGTCGAAGAGCGCGACGATGCGGATTTGGGAGGATGAGGAGAGCGAGGTGGTCGAGTTGAGGAGGGCTTGGATGGCGGCCCAGCTGCAGAGTTTGTCGTCGATGCGCCCGGCGAAGATGAATTCCCGGCCGAGGCCGCCTGTGCAGGCGGGTTGGACGTCGAAGAGCTCGAGTTCCCAGTTTACGATGGTGGAGTCTGGAGATGGTCAGTATAATAACACGTAAGATTGGACGGGGAGTATTACAGTCTGTGATGCCCAGCTCTCCAGAGATGGCTTTGACGAGCCTCTCTGGCTGAGTCGTTATAAAGGCGCCCTCTCCACCAAGAACACTTGCTTTCCACTCTTCGTTCTCAGTCGACGAGGCGCCCAAATCCGAGTTGTCGAGCCCAACAATCGGAACCATCTGAGTCTCCCTATTGAACGGGCCGTTTGCAGCAGCTCCGAAATGTGGCGCAAGTGTTGGGATTCGTGCAATGGGCCAGTCCAGCTTGACCAACTTGCTGACGACCTTCCCGTTCTCCTTCACAAGGACTCGGCCACCGATGCCCAGGTCACGATCCCACCATGTGTCACCGAGCGCACCGGCGTATGGCGCGACACCGAGCTGCACGTAGCCTGCCTTGTTGCGCAGCTTGGGGATTGGTTTCAGTTTGGCGGTGAGCGCGTCGATGTGTCCAGCCACGATAGCGGCACCGTTGCCAGCCTCGTACTTCTCTCCAACAGCGAACGCGATGAGAGAAGTGCCGTTGCGGTCGACATAATACTTCCCTCCCGTCTTGAGGTCCCACGCATCGCGCTCGTTCAGCTTCTTGTATCCATCCTTCTCAAGATCTTGGGCCACGGCGTCCACAGCATGGAACACAGTAGGGTTCGCAGTCATGAAGTCGGTGAAAGGCTTCGTGTATTTCTCCGGACCTTCCTTCTCACGACGCATCGGTGTCACCTTGGAAGGAGCTGGCATCCACGGGTGAGAGGGTGCTGGGCGGCTCTCCCTCAGATGCGTGTTCTCTACCACTGGTACCTCTGGGATCTTCGGAGGCACGGGCGGCGGGTTTTGCTGCGTCGATGGTCTCGCAAAGTCCTCGTCAATGTCGATGAGGCCCATATACGACGCCGCAACGCTGTGACGGCTAGGCTGCCTGTTTGCCCATGCCCTCTCCATATCCCGGTCTATTCTGTCCGCATTCCTATCTGTCCTCGGGCGATGTGATAGGGCCGCAGTCGTGTGGGCACGTGACAGTGTCGAGTAAGAGTGTCGCAGCGGGCGAGGCGGCGAGGGATCCGAGTACAGGTCAGCGTTGGACGCCGTCTTGCGGAGAGATGGATGGTTCTTGGTCATGTTGAAAGATCGGTGAGTGTCTCAGTACGGCTTGATACGAGAGACGTCGAGTGAGGAGATAAGTGAGTGAGTGAGCGAGGGAGAACTTGGGAAAGTGTGGATGTTCAGTGTCGTGGTCGTGTCGTGTCGTGTTGTGCATGGGTCATGCATGTGATGCGCAAGCTCTCAGCCACACAGTTTCAGCTCCGCCCCACGCCACCACCATCATTGAGAGGCAGTGGTGCAGACATCACAACGACATCAGGTTTTCAGCAACGTGGGGTTCGTGATGATGGGGAATCGCGAGCTGCATGAGCATGATAGGCATTGTAGTCTGCGAAAATTGTGACATTTGTTGATGGTATCTGGATATCTCCACGTTCCCATGCCCAGCCTATGCTGCAGCTATTTCCAAAATTAATTCATGACCAACTCCATCCTCATGCCGCCAAAATCAAGCCGTTGTTACACTGAGCAAACGTTTAGCATATCATCGTAGTTGTAGTCGCTATCGAAAACACCCAACGGAGCAAGAAGGCTAGGCCTTTGTCGAGAGTTATGGCTATTGGTCGTCTTCGAGAGATTCTGGGTGGCTAGAGCTTATCAGTATGGGATTTGCTAACATGAACGTGCACACTCACCCGAGTATGTCCTTGATGTTTTTCATCTCGTAGTGCTTCTTGCGCATGTTCTCGAACTGGCGATGTTTTTCCCTCTCTTCCTGTGTCGCATTTGGGAGAAGCTCGCCATGGTATCCCGTATCCTCCTCAGCTCCCTCCTCAACCATGACCCGTTTCTCGCTCTCAGGCGTCATTGCCCCTCGCGCCTGCAGTTCAGGTTCGCCCAGATCGAAATCGGGAATGTCGTCCATTTTGGGCTTTCGCTTGGATCTCGCATCGAGTTCGTCGACTTTGAGGTCCTCCGCATTCAGCATCTCGATCTCCTCTTCGTCCTCCAGTGGATCGTACTGCTTAGCATAGGGTGTTTTGGGCTCGTCGATCTTCATGGTGCTGTCGCGATTTTGCTCGTTGAGGTAGAGATTGGTCTCGTCCCACTTGAGTTGTGTGTTGTTCTCATCGACATGCGAGCCGACGCCCGACTGGCGTCGTGAGATAGGACCACGGGCATTCGAGGACGAGCGGCGGTGGGCGGCGGGACCTGCATTGCGCAGCGTGTTCTCTAGCACAATTTCCTTCTCCGACAACTCGCGCCCAAGTTGCGGGCGCTCACGGATGGGACTTGTGGCTGGTGGGGCATCGTGGGTGGGGGAGGTTGGCGTACGGTAAGAATTAGAATTCTTGAGAATACCTGTAGTCGACGTTAGCCATGGGCGCGACACACGTGTGACTGGGAGGGGACTTACCCCTGGGCCGCTCTGCGTGCGACGTTGGTGACTGCGGGGTCATGGCTGCTGTGTTGTGGTGAGGTGAGGAAGACTGAAAGTGTTTTCACGTGCGAATGCCTGCAGCGTGGAGTGATGTTGCGGTAATCCTGAGAGCAGCGGTGGGAAAGAGAAAAGAGTGGGCAAAGACTGGGTATGCGCTGTAATTTGAGGGCGTGGTTCCTTCCGTGTGAAGCTACCGAGGAAAGCGCGACTGACGCTGGCAAGTGTTGTTGTCTAGAGGGTAACGTAGAATGACGGCATCGTGCAGCAACCCCGCGTTCCTATTCTGTTCTCTGCTTCTGCTCTCCGACTCTCCAACCACTAACCTGGTCATGTTGTGTTTGCCGCATCAAGTGAATCGCAGATCGCGCAGGAACGCTATCGAACATTGCGCCAGATGCACACCATCACGTCCATCAATAGGCGCCACAGTGACTTGTGCATTGCTACGCTACATAGCTAATAGTGGAGCTCTCTTGGGCTGCCGTGACAGCATAGTGGCTGCATGTGGCCGTGGTGTGAGTGGAGACCAGAGAACGGTCGTTCAGCAGCACACTCGGGCAAGACTCGATGCATCTAGCAAGGCCATGTCACGCTTCTCTCATATCACGCGAGTGAGCGGCAGCTTCGAGTCATCTAACAGCTACCGGCTTGTAGTTCCTACGTCTTCTCATCCAATTAGTCGAGGTTCAGTAACAACATGACGAGTGCAGGTTGGAGCAGTATTCTTCAGACTTTGCCGTGTGACATCAAGCTCAACCAAGGTATCGCAGCAAATCGCGACGATTTTATCTGGCTGAGACTCAGACTACCAGAAGTGGTGGTCCAAAGACCTAGTCATCCCAAGAAAGGTCGTGCAAACACTAAAGCGTGTACGGAGTACATACAAAGAGAATATGAGACGCATGAGACGCGTCGTCGCGTGACAAAGGCATGTTCCTGCTTATAGGTCATCACCGCATCATGGAAGCCGCGAAGGCGGCCCTCGTGACAATGGTTTTAAAAGAGGATTGGTTTGCTCTGGGCCAGTTTTCGGAGTCGCCAGCCGAGTAGAAGTCGTCGAGCTGGCGATGATTTGAGTAAAAGGCCGTGGTTGTAGAAGAGAAGCGGAGGCCACGCGAAGATTTTAAAAGTGCCTCGCCGCCAAGCTTTCCTTTCTGCCGCGGAAGGTCGAACTGTCTTTGGGCAAGTGTCAACTCCACATGGGTTTTCTCACAACCACAACCCATCTCTGTATAACGCACCTCATTGCCCACCAACCAAGACGACTGCACGCCCTGAATCTCGCCATTATCCAACGTCCACTATCATTGCAGTACAATCACAAAAAGACTACTCCCAGCAGCTTCTCACGCCCTCGACACCCCGCATCTAAACGCACATCTGCACGCACATTGGCCACTGGCCCTTAGCTTTATTCATTCTCTCATTCGCTCGCTACTCTCATCCAGCTCCAGACGACGTAGTTCGATCCCACCTCTTATTTCTTGTCTTGATACAGCTGCCAATGGATACCGGGGAGAACCTCTGGACCCGCCGCTCCAAGTACGCCCGCCCGCCTCAAAGTCCCCGCATGTCCGCGGCCATGTAACTGACATCACCCACAGCACCAGCAAGCTTTCCCTGTCCATGTCGCAGTCGGACCACCCCAGCGACAAGGCCGATCCTACCCACCGCGCAACTCCTGCGACCAAACGCTTTGGCGGGGACACGTCGTCACACGGTGGAAGAAACCCCTTCAACGCTGTCAACTCGCCGTTGACACCTGGAGGTCTAGCTTCTCCAACCGCCGGTGGCTCGTCAGCCTTTGGCCTTGGGTCGGGCGCTTTCGCTTCGTTTGGATCTTCCGCGAAGACTCCCAAGACTCCAGGCTCTGCCTTCGATTTCAAATCGACCACATCGTCTGCGGCCACACCTACAACGCCAGCAGAAAGGAGAGACAAGCCCGCAAACAAAATCGTGAACAGCGTACGCAAAGAGTCGATATCTACGGTAGCGCTAGAAGACACAATGGGCTCGTCAGCACCGCTAGACCCTAATGTGCCGTGGCCATTGAAGTATTCGTGGGTCATCTGGTACAGGCCACCAACGCCCAAGAACACCGACTACGAAAAGTCCATGACTGCCATGTGCAAGATGGATACCGTCCAGGACTTCCACAAAGTATATCGGCACCTCAAGCGCCCCTCGACTCTTCCGGCTGTCTCCGATTACCACTTCTTCAAGCACGGAATACGGCCGGTGTGGGAGGATGAGGAGAACAAGCGGGGTGGGAAATGGATCATGCGCCTGAAAAAAGGCGTCGCCGACCGTTATTGGGAAGAGCTACTCATGGCTCTCGTAGGCGATCAGTTCTTCGAGGCTGGCGAGGAGATATCTGGCGTCGTGCTTAGCGTACGGAGTGGGGAGGACATCTTCAGCATATGGACCAAGAACGATGGTGGGCGCAACATCAAGATCCGGTTAGTATCTGCGTCATCGCGAAAATTTGATCACTTGACTTACAGGTTCGACAGGGAAACCGTTAAACGCGTCCTCGGTCTTCCTGATGGCACCAACATTATCTGGCGGAGCCATGACGACAGCATCGCGCAGAGAACGGCGATCGATCAAGCGCGCCATGAAAAGAACCAGCACAACCACGAAAAGCGGAGAGTGACCTCACTGGATGAGTCGCCGCGGGACAAGCCCATAGCTGGCTCATAGATGCCGCTTTGCCTACTCACTACTGACCTCCCTTAGCGTGGATATTGTCGGAGCGTTCAACCGATATACATTTTGAGCGACAGGCTAGAAGGGACCTGATCATACAAGAGTAGAAAGGGGGCTGGGATCAGGAAAATCGAAAGCGGTTCGCGATTCGACTTTCCACGACCTGTTATGGTCTTGCACACTCGCCTCATGCAAGACGTCGCAGGAGCTTATTTTCGCGCCTCACGAGGAGTTAGCGTCTGACCATCTATGTTTGCCGCATGTCTTTGCTCCGGCCTAGTCCATTTCCGCCTGGTTATAGGCTTTGACAGCCTTGCCTTCACATAGCCCCAGTATGTCATCTGGGTTCTTCACGCGTCATTATAATCGCTATCGTCCAGCTCTTGCCTCTTTCTCTGGTCGCCATCCGTCTAGTGGTCCACTTCCGGCTCGAGTTTGTCTTTGTTCGGTCCTCTTATGTACGGTCAGGATACTGCGCCAATTTTATCGTCCACGGTAGTCAAAGTGCATCACCTAGATCCAAACAAGTTCATGGAGACGGAAATGTTGTAAAGGACGATCGAATGAACGGGGCCGATCTCTCCTACACTGAATCGATACCTCAGGAAGCACGACATGGATTCTCTGGCCAAGTTCCTCGCCACGAAAGCAAACGTTATCTAAACCCTCTTTTTTCCCCGCGTGGGTAGGCATTTTGCGCTCGCCACGAACGCCGCGCTTTCTCAAAACCAAACAATCAGTCAGGACTGTCTTGACAACTACACAATGTTGTTCGATAATTCTCTTCCCATATACATAGCGATATCATTCGCAAGTAGCATGCCATCGAAATTAGGGGTAAACTTAATGAGGAGGATCACGAAAGGCTGATGGCGATTGAGTTGGTGGGCTTTTGGATTCAGAAGTCCTCAGCGTTTGGTTCATAGCATTACAAGGCGCGAATCGTTGGTCGTTTTCCTGATTTTGCGCATCGTATACCCGCTCACCTGTCTTGGGCGCCATGGACTGGGTTGTGTTTGGTATTGGTCTGGTATTGGTTAGGCACAGCTTGCGAACAAGACTATATGATAGCAGGGTGGTCTGAAGAGATGATGACGATATGGTTCGAAGAAGACGCATTACACTCCAGCTTTCTTCGCTTACCCGTTTGCTCTGTGTGTGCTCGTGCTCGTGCTCTCACCTGGTTCTGTGAGTAGAGTTTGTAGTCGGTGAGATGGTACGTCAGTGCGCAAGCCACAATCGCGACCTCTGCTTTGCGACCTTCACTCACATCCACATGCCCCGCCGCGCCTCACGCGCTTCGTACGTGTCTCATACAGACGCGCCGTTGTCTTCACAAACATAGCCCTGCGACCATTTCGCTGCACAGCTGAAAGATGCTGTACCAATGGTCGACAAGTTCTTAAACAGCCTTCGTGAATTTGTCGGGTTCGCGCATGCAGACGACGTATGACCACTTTCTTTCGCCCGCTGGTCGCCTCTCTGGTCGCCAAAGCGTTCGGTTTCACACACATTTACTTGCGAGATACCTCTCACCCTACTGACGCCATGTCTCCCCAGACACACCATGCAGAACAGAGTCGCGACCACGCTTCATCTCCACTCGCCGCCGCATTCGACCCACCACGCGCCTCAACGCCGTCGACTGCGAATTCGTCCATAGATCTCGCCAGCTGGCCGACAGGACCTCAGCAACAACCTACCCAGCGAGTGGAGCTGCCAGGCGCCAAGCGCTCACGACAACCATCTGGCAGAAGCGACGACGAACGTCGATTGATTCCAGATTACAGGTGCGCCAGACTGCGAGAAACAGGGAAGGAGCCAGGAACAGAGAGCTAATACTGTGGGCAGCACTCCCGCCGATGCTGTCGCGCTGCCGAAGCCTGAGACCTGGCCCACAATCCGATTGAGCACGGGCGCGACAATGCCTAAGAAGGCATGCTTATGTTCCGGCGCTTTTCCATGAAGACATCATGCTGACAAAAGCTAGCCGAGTGCGAATGGCAGCTTCAAACCTATCAACACGCTCGATGGCGAAAATCTCGGACATAACCGACCCAGGGTCACAACGTATAGCAAGTGGGATCGTTCAACCAATCCTTTGATCGGCCACGAGTACCACACAGGACAGAAGACCTACGTCGAGAATCAACTGAGAAAGAAGCTCACAACGCCTCATCACCATGCACCTCCTCGGGAACATCACGATCAACGTCTTGAGGGTACTACATCTGTCAAGCGAAGGAAAATTCAACATGAATCAGATGAGATCGTAGATGATGACGACCCCGTGGAAATCTCGCCTCCTCCAATACGACGTGCGCCAACTTCTCGCTCCCACGAAACCCCGCGTTCGACACAGTCCCCACGGTCACATCGCAGTCAGGGTAGTGTACGTCCATCTACTGCGCGCAAATCAGGTTCCCCGCCACCGAGTGGATTTATCGCTACCGGCAAGGTGACTGATCCACATCGCCCCAAGAGGAGAAACCCAGGGGGGAGTGTAAGCCACGGTATCCAGTACCCTCACCAAGAATCTCAGGAGAAATTTCCACATGGCAACCACTTGGAAGCGCAAGACGATGAAATTGTGGAACAAGTTCCGAGTTCGAGAAAGCAAATCCTCGACGGCATCCATCAGGGTGTGTTAGATGGTGTTTTCCAGGGGGGCAGGCCAAGTTCACGCGACCACCACTCTGAAATAACGTCGCATCATCTCCCCCCGAAAGCACGAATCAACGAGTCTACCGTGGAGGTTGAACAGCTAACGTCAGATTCACGGGATGGATATCACAGGCAGTCGAAAGATCTGCGGAATTATCGGCCAGCCCAACCTCTGGATGACAATGACGATCCCATCGACACGAGCGAGGACGAACTGGCAGCAGATATGACGACGAAACCTGGAAAGAAAAAGTCTCCCTCGAAGACGGTGACGGCTTCGAATAATAGTGCGAGGCGAAAGGAAGGCGGCAAGATACCCGCTGGTGGCTGGCCCCTGAATTTCGCACGAACCCATGGTTTTGAACAGAGGGGACCAGACATTTGGCTGAGGCGAGGCACTTCCAGTAAGGGGTTCCGAGTCGTTGGCAGAGGCACTGACGGCAATCTACAAACGTTGAACGACGCACTGGACTTTAGTCATGTCACCAAACTATTGACGGACGACGTATCTCGAATTCGGCTCGAAGGACCTCGTTCGCGAAACGGAAATTTATTCGTCTTCGATCTCGAGTTTGTAGAATACGCCGACTTTGAATACTTCTACGAGATCATTGCCAAACCCGACTGTCGAAGCCAGATATCGAAGGATCAGTATGTTTGCTGATTATGGGTTTTAAGGCATGAAACTGATGAATCCAGATCTCATTTGATAAAGCTGCACGAACTGCCTCTTCAGACGAACAACAAAGTCGGCCAATCGCCTTTGGTGCTTGGGGACTACGTGCGGTCTAATCAGGAGCAGAGTAATGGCCAACAAAGTGGATTGAAGCCTACGTTGATGGATCAATTGAGGCAGTCTTCCAGTTTAAAATCAACGTCGCAGCCCAACGATGGGAAAAAAACTGCGCAGTCTTCTACAAGAACCTTGACCCGACCACCTCGTTCTACGAGGTCGGGGGCGCCAACCCATGACTTGGAGAATACGAACGACGTACGAAAAGTGAATAAGAGTGTCTCCAAATTCTCCATCGAGAAAGGCTTAGGACCTAGATGGCACAAGTGAGGACAGACACTACTATGTTGTTTTGGTGTGTTTGCTGACACATCATAGGTCACTTTCGTATGGCTCAGGTCGGCAGAGGAGTGAGGTCCATCAAAACGATCTTACTCGTCTCGATGATGACGAAATGTTGAACGACAACTTGGTCGACTTCTACTTGAGGTATGTTTCTTGGATGCTGAACATTGCCTACATGCTGATAATCGCAGCTACATGTTCGACAAGCACAATGTCCCGGCAGAAAAGGTGTACGTGTGGAATACCTTTTTCTTCCCGACGCTGACCGTAAACACTGGTCGGTCGAGCATCAACTACAAAGCAGTAGAGCGTTGGACTGGGAGGGCCGACATGTTCAGCTACGACTACATCGTCGTCCCGATCAACGAATCGTAGGTTCATCAATGGTGTTCCTCGCCGATAGTTGCTAACTTGCATGCAGCTTCCATTGGTATCTTGCCATCATCTGTAATGTGTCTAAGATCGATCGAGCACCAGTCATCGAAAACTTCGACGAGGGTCTTCCTCACCCAACAGAAAAACCCGCCGAACTCGGAACCGAGGACGAAACAAGCACAGAGCATGAAGTCACTGATGTGCCGCAGCCTCTCGATGGTCCTCAGCTCTCGACCCCCGCCCCAAAAGGCTCTGCTTGTCTGATCGACGATGATCCTAATCTATTTGACGAGGAGAAAGAACTCCGTCTGGTGGATCGCGATGACGCGGGTACGGAGTCCAACTTGGATCACATGGACAATCGCGAAAAGACATCACAATCTCCACCACGAGCAGAGGCTGCTCATGTACCACACGCCGCCACTGATTCGCATACGGCCTCCGCGGCCAATGTCTCTACCTCCAATCCACCGTTAACCAAGAAAAAGGGTAAGAGCAAACCCAGACAGCAGAGAAAGGATCCAGACCAGCCTGTCATAATCATTCTCGACTCGCTCAGCCATACACGCACTGGGACCACCCGCGCCCTGAAAGAGTGGCTCAGGCAAGAAGGCAAGACCAAACGTGGCATGGAAGCGGAGATCAAGGAGAACGGCCACTATCCCAAGGAACCTCTGATTCCTACGCAACAAAACCTTACCGACTGCGGTGTCTATCTGCTGGGCTATGCTGAAAAGTTCTTCCGGAACCCTGACGAATTCAAGAATAGGTTGCTCACCGGTGAGATGACGACTGAGACGGATTGGCCAGATATGAAGCCGACGGAGATGCGGAACAAGATGCGTGAGACTCTGTTTGAGCTTGCGGACCAGCAGAAGGTGAGAGACAAGGCGGCGAGGAAGGCGAAGAAGACTGCGGAAAAATCGAAGACCGCGCCAACGCTCGACAAGCCAGAGCCCGCCAAACCAATGCTTGCGGAACCTCAGCCTGAGGATGCGGTAGCCAAAGAGTCAGAGGCTCCAAAGGTGGAGGTTACGGGAGTCGAGTCCGCCAAAAGGGAAGAGGTGGAATCGGACGTATCGCCTCCAGCTGCAGCTCAAAACGCTAGACTTGGCTCGCCTTTCAACTACATATCGCAGCCTGCTGAACCTAGTCCCCATCTACAGTCGACAGAAAACGTGTACGTCCCCAAAGTATCGGATTCTCCACCAATTGCAACGTCACCCATCAAGCCGGCATCCACTACCCCACAAGCGAAACCTTCACCAAGAAAACGCAGTCCGGAGGTGCGCATATCGACCAAGCATACACCGTCGCACACAACGAACGGCAACAGTCCAGCGGCAGGTTTGCATATTTCCGCAACTACCTCTCGTTTGATAAGTCCGAGCAGGATACGACAACACGACGGATCGAACGATAGGGAGCGCCTTCACATAGTGAAACCGCCTGTGAAGTCACCGGAGCTTACACAGCAGAGAGTACGAGGTACCTCGGTGAATCCCATCGAGATTGGCGACTCGCAGGATTTATCACAAAAGGACACCGTGGATCACGCTTCTGCACCTGTTGCGAAAAGCTCGCCAGCGCAGCGCAGACCGCCTTCAAGGTCTTTTATACCGCTCCTACGCCACTCACCGTCCGTTGTAGAAGTCTACCCACCTACCCACACGCCAAAAATTGAGAGAACAAAGCGGAATGTAGCAGGCAACGAGTACTCAAGGAACGATCTTGAGGTGCAACTCGAAATGGCTATCCAAAATCGCGATGGCACGTCGCGCGATCAGGCCATCGCGCTAGACCGTACGCAAGAGTCAGACGCTGGGTTTGACATGATGGATGGGGTGCAGGGATCGGAGGCGGCTACTCAGGATGTGGATGTGGAAATGGTGCCAATTGACGATGTGGAGAATACACAGGATACAGTGGTTGCGGAAACGCCGGAGCGGAATAGGTCGAGTCCGCCAGCTGCTATGGAAATCGATACGCAGGTGCAGACGGGATGGGCGCCGGGTGATATGGTCAAAAAGGTTATGGGCTTGGAGTGATGGGCGGGGAAAGGGAGGGGAGGGTAGGTAGACTGGTGGGTGTATGGATTATCACGTGGTAATGTATTCTATGTAGGGTCATGTATACGACTCCTGTGTGACTTGGCTGGGCTCTGCGTACGTGGGATGTGCGACTCTTCGCAAAACGATCAACCAAGACCCAGTGAATGATCAGAAGATGCATCATTCCAACTGGTTCCACGTAGAAAAAACTCCCACTACCCTAACCCTCACACACACGCATGACCAACCCACCACAACACAACCACCCAACACACAAACCCTCGCCCCTCATCCTCTCAAAGCACAACATCCACATCCCCCCTCCCTTCAAATCGTCTCCCCACCCCCTCCCTCACTGCTTAATCTCAATAACATTCCCTCCCGCTCCCCCAATA
The DNA here is from genome assembly GCF_010015815.1 of Dothidotthia symphoricarpi CBS 119687. NCBI lineage: Eukaryota > Fungi > Ascomycota > Dothideomycetes > Pleosporales > Dothidotthiaceae > Dothidotthia > Dothidotthia symphoricarpi. The sequence continues at coordinate 63,768 of NW_022985027.1, forward strand.
GCCCCAGGACGACCCCTCACGCCCACGGCGACCTGCACATCGAAACCCCACTGCCGAGCGCGCTCTTCGGCTAGGTTCGCCGCTTCGTGCTCCAGTTGCGTTGCTGCGGCGGCGAGTTTGGCGCTGGCGTCTGCGAGGTTGGTGGCGAGTTGAGCGAGCGAGTGGGCGAGGGTTAGGAGGGCGTCTGGGGTTGTCATTTCGTGGGTGGTTTGATTGGAAGTTGGGGTATGTTGGGGGTGTGGGTGTCGTGTACTGGTGGTGGGGATGGTGCTGGAAGTGTGGTTGGAATTGAGGGGGCTTGTGGAGATGATTGGAGTAGTGTGGAAGCTGGGCGCTTGTGATATATATATGTCCTGCCGACATTGATGACTGCGAGTGTTTGTGGTGTCGAGCCACTGCACACAATTCACAGACAGATATTCCATAGCGATGCCGAACGGTTGTGCAAACAACAACAACATCCGAGATTTACGAAAGTTATTCACGCTCAAGAGCGAACGACATAAAAGTGTTGTGGATGATAGACTCTCTGTGAATCGTTGATACCGTGACCACTTTGTTATACGATCCTGTTTGCTGAGTCGTCGAGGTGAAATCGGTCTGTCCAACGCGAATGCCTCGTGAGTATTCAATGTTCGGAGACTGTCGTGTTTGCGAGCGAGGTGACATGTACCATCATACATTCAAAGATCCGAGAAATTTCTATACTGAGTCGAGAATGTAGCGAGCTTGCACGATCCAACACATCGCGGAATGCATTCGCTGTAAGTTACGTTCAAATATGGAGCGCGCAACTAAACTGATCCGTGGAACTCGATCCCGTCAAACTACAAAAAGGACGACTTCGTCTACCATGTGTCACAATCCTGTCTACCGATGCACTGAAAACTCCGTATTGCCTCATCTTATGCACTTCCCCGCCTGTACATCTTCGGCTGTACTTCCCAGGTATTCTCCACCAGCGGATGAGTGTCAATCGTCTCAATAGGCTTTCCGAACGCCGAAGAAGCCTGCAATAGATTTGCCGAGCACATAATGTGTGCAGAGTCATTCTATCCTGCAGCATGAAACAAAGTAGGGTTGAAGAAGAGCCCCTCGCCCTTGTCTAACGTGGCAGAGACATGGTTGTCGAGGAAGTACTGGCTGAACGGGAGTAGGCGGGTTGGTCCGCTCCTAAGGAATCGCGATGGAAGCCGGAACCCACGGCCATAGACCGGTCTGGGAGTTTGATGAAGACGCATTCGGTATGTCGGAATGTGCAACAGCACTTTGTAAGACGAGGAATTGAGAGGCAATCTGCAAGGCTTTTGTACGTCTCGAGAAAGAGCATTTACCCAGTTATGAGTGGAGTGCTTCGCATATGATCACACGAATCTGTCCTACATGCAATCGTTCCTTGATCACTCCCCATGTCCTGCTCCATCATACAGCGCAGATCTCCAAGCTCCATCCTCATCTTTCTGCAAAGGAAGTTGTCATGCGTACTACTAATCTATCGCCATTGAAAATGGCGTCGCAGACTTCCCGTGAAAACACATAGCACCCTTGACTTCATCACCTCCAATCAGCTCAATGATATCGCCCTCTACAGTCTCAATGAAATCACGCAGCAGTATATCAATTCTTGAATCTGTTCATTTGCTCCTCCCTATCAACCGCTAAAGTCGCCATAGCAGACCAGCTGCTCCATCTCCTCACTCTCTCCTTAAGTCCAACTTCTACTCGTACCCCCTCACGCCATCCCAATCCGGAGTATCCCAATCACCATCGTCCCTCCTCCCTCGCCTCCCATCCCGACCCCCCGACATATACCCTCCACATCCACCCCGCTCCCCACGCATCTGTCCCCGCACATACGCCATATACTCATCATGCTCGTCATCTGAATCAACCTCCGCCCCGGCCCCCTCATACCCCGAAGATTGAGAGTATTCAATCTGACCCGTCGAAGACACGACCTGGACCTGAACGCGCGGCGCAGACTGATACACAATCCGCGGCTGAGCAGCAGGCACATGGATAACTTGAGGAGATTGAGGGACATGAATGATCTGCTGACGCTGCTGCTGGACGATGACCTGCGGCTGCTGCTGCTGTTGCACGATAACCTGCGGTGGCTCCTGCTGCTGCACGACGATGCGCTGCTCGGGCTGCGCGATGACGATGGGGTTTGGCTCTGCTCCAAACGCAATGGCCCACTGGTCGTCGCCCCGCCTCCGCACTTCTGCGCGTATCCGGCTCATGGAGATTTGGAGATCGCCGCCGTAGTAGTAGTCGTCGCCTAGGGCGACGTGGGACTGATAGTCTGCGTATAAGCTCGCAAGGGCTTTGGTGGAGATGTTTGCGAGGTAGGCGGGTTGGAGCGGGACCAAGGGGTGGAGGAAGACGCGGAATTCGTCGGGGACGCGACGGTTGGGCATGGTTGGGTGGGTTGGGGTTTGTTTTGTTGGGTGGTGTTGTGCTGTATGGTGTTGTGCTGTATGGTGTTGTGCTGTGAGGTGTTGTGTTATGTGGTGTTGTGTTGTAGAAGGTTGGATATGCTTTGGAGGTGCGTTGATTGTAGTGTTATTGCTGGTTGAGTGGGTAGATGTGGATGGATATAGGGAAACGGTAAGAGGAGAAAATCGGCAGACTTATACTAAAGAAGGCAGTGTGAAGGTTGTTCGTTCTTCACGGCTGTGTTGACTGTGTCATGGAATTCGAAGTTCGTCAATTGTGTGTTGCGGCAGCCACTCTTTGTTTGGAGTTGCGGTCATTGATTAAAAAGTACCTCAGGGGAAGACTACAATTCCATCCTCAAACATTTCTCGGCCTGTCAATACCTATTGAATTTTCCAACACTGCAAATTCGAGTCAAAATTCATCGTTCCGCCATGTTCATAAGCGCCTTCTCTCTCCCCAATCCTCTTCCTCCCCCAAACCCTACCACCCACAACCACAACTCTCACATACAACACCCAAACCCAAATTCCAACACTTTACACTAAGACCTCATCTCCTTAACTGACACCAACCCCCAATCTCCCCGCCCCCCCCATAACCCCAACAACCATGCCAAGTATCCGCTGGAAACCCGGCATGCCAACCAGCACAATCTGGCACCCCGTACCTAACCTCATACTTCAAACATACCCGAGCGCGGATCTCGAAGTCCTCGCCTTGCAGATAGAAAATAGATCCAATGCCGACAGACAGATGGAGTACGACGCGGTCTCTCCGGGGTATCACGTTCAGGTTGAGCAGACTGCGACGCGTGCTAGGCAGATTCTTCAGCGGCGAGGTGTGCCGACGACGGTTGTTGTGCAGAGGCCGCAGCAGGTCGTTGTGCAGCAGCAGCAACCACAGCAAGTCATCGTCCACCAGCAGCAGCAGCCGCAGCAGGTTGTTGTCCAACAACCACAGCAAGTAGTTGTCCACCAACAACCACAACCGCAAATCGTAGTCCAACAACCGCAACCGCAAATCGTAGTCCACCAACCCCCCCAGCCCCAAATCATCGTCCACCGCCCCCCCCCCCGCCGCATCCTCGTCCCGCCCCCTCCGCCCAAACTCATAATCGCGCAACCAGCCCGCCCACAAATCATCTTCGCGCCCGCCCCCCAGCCCCAAATAATCGTACAGCAACATCCAAGCCCCCAGCTACAAATTCTGGATAGTTTCGGCAACTTGATGTTAGAATCCAGTGATGATCAGGACCAGGAGCGGAAGAAGAAGGCAGAGAAAGAGAAGGAAGAGCGGTTTGGGCAGAAGTACGCGAAGATGAAGGAGGAGGATGAGGAGAGGGATGAGTTTCTGCGGTGGAAGAAAGGGAAGGGGAAGAAAAGTAGCGACGAGGGGGAGGAAAGTGATGAGCACAGCACACAGATGAAGATGATTGAGGCACCCCCGCTTGAAGACGACGATGCGGATTTGCAGGCTGCGATTGAGGCGTCGATGCGGGGGCTTGATGAGGAGCATGCGAGGCAGGTGGAGGGTGTGATTGCGCAGTCTAGGAGGGGGAGGGAGGGGGAGAGCAGTCGGCGGGCTGGTGAGACAGGTGCTGGGAGCGCGAGTGGGAAGGGGAAGGGGAAGTATGTTCCTTGAGGTGTGGGGGATATGATGGGTTAGATAGGCTGGAATAGTAGGGAATACACATATAGACGTTGATATTGACCGTTGCCTTTGCCTTTCCCCTAGCCAAGTATGTTGAAGAAACTGACACGGTCAACGACAATCCTGAATCACACTGACATCTACTCGTGGGCAGCGAAAGGTGTAGTCGGCAAAAAAGACAAGATGTAACAGACGTGATGTAAATGTGAAGCAAAAGTTTGGGTATCGTACCTAAGCGCCCACAAAAAGCTCTCTATTTCCCTCCAGATCAAGACTCCGTATCCCCCTCCCTCTCCATACGCGCACGAATATCTCTAACCAGCGCCTTCGCATCCTCAACCTCGACGCCATCCTGACACAGCTCATTCGCAAGCTCCATACTCCTCTGGTACATACCGCGCATGTACTCCCATCTCGCGAGCCACAGCCTAGCCTTGCTAGTCGTCGCGGTAACACCCACACCGCCGCCGACTTCATCATCAGCTTCGGGACCTTCTTCCTGCGCGAGGACAAGCTCCATGTAAGCTGCAGATTCTGGCATGTTGTTGAGACGCTCGTATAGCAGTGCGATCTGATACAGCACTTCCGGGTCGAGGATACCGCCACCCAAACCCGGGGCATCGCCACTGCCAAACGACGAGCCGACGCCGGCGTCATAGTAGGAGCCAGCCACTAGCGCGCGTTTGTATGCTCGTATGCCGTTCATGATTTTGCCGACCTTGCCGAAACATTGACCGACTGCCATCCACAGCTTAGGATCGTAAGGTCTTAGAGCAGCAGCGCGCTGATGGTAGAACAGCGCATACGAGTGCATTTCCAGGACTTCGTATGTCTGACCAAGACCATACCACGCGCGGTAGTCTTTGCGATTCACATCGACGGCTCGCCGGTAGGACTCGATGGCTGCGTGGGTGTTTTTCATCTCGACGAATTCGTGGCCCATCAGCGTCCAAGCGGAGAGGAAATTGCGGTCCAATGTCAGGGCGCGGCGGAAGTACATGACGGCCTTTTCGTGTTCTGATTTGAGGGAGTAGTAGTTGCCGACTACGCAGCATGTTTCGGGTCGGAATTTGTCTGTTGCCGTTGCGAGTTGGGCTAGGAAGGCGAGTTTTGGCCGCATACCCATGACATACAAGATGTTGGAGTAGTTGTCGAGGTGGTCGACGCGATGCGGGTCGGTAACGAGTAGGTCGGAAAAGATTTGCTCTGCATCGTCAAAGTCCTTGTTGTGGTAGTGCAGCAATGCGCGTTGCGTCTTCAGGAAGGCGGAGTTGGGGAAGAAGGCTGTAATTTGCGAAAGAGAGGTATGGACCTGTTCGTTGGCCGAATACAGCTCCTGTGATGATGTCACGTGGAATATGAAGGTCATGATGTTCTGTGGCAGGCGGTCGACGAGTTGATTGAGCTCTTCTATGGTGCTCAGCAGGCTTGTGAGCTCTTGCCATGCGCCCCAGTTGTAGGTGTAGTGCTGGACGCTGCGTATGAGGTAGTCGATGGCGAGTTTCTCGTTCTTTCCTTTTGCAAGGACGATACCATACAGATATTCCAGCCACCCTTGAGGCTGTCGTCCGCTCGTGGAGAGCTTGGTGAACCATTGTTCTAAGATGGCTGAGATGCCAGGCAGCTCTTTATTCAATGTGACACCGCCGTCCTGTGGACCCAGAATCATCTCACTATCCTCGTTCACGCGCTTCTCGCCGGCGATGTACTTGGCATACAGGGCCAGGAAGAGTGACTTCTGGCTCAGGCCGAAGACTGCATCGGTAGGCGCTTTGGGCTGTGCGGGGGTGCTAGTTTTCGCCTTGCCCTTCGCTGCCTGTCTTGTCTTGGGTGCGGGAGAGGATGTAGCGTATGCGGCGCCTCGGGGGAGGGCTGCGGGGAGGAAGACGGCGGCGCATCGATCGAACTCGCGGCAGTCGAAGTAGGTTTTGGCGAGGAGAAACTTGTGCGCCTCTCGGGCTTCTAACCGCGCCTCGATGGGGTCCTTGGGTACGGGATTCGGCGTGTGTGGAGGCGATGCATCCGACATTGGTGAATCGACGTCTGTATCGGAGCCATCATCGTCCGAGGAGGGCAGCGAAGTGAGCAGCTCTGCGGCCCTGTCAACATCAGCACGTGCAGCGGACAGTCGAGCATAAATATCTTGCGACGCACCATTTTGCTGAGTGGTAGAGACAGCGCTCGGTGCACGCGACGACAGCGTCCTGCAGCTGCGCCTTGAGCTGGGCCTCGTCGGCGGATGAAAGAGTGCTCATCACTGAGGGCACGGGGTGCTTGATTATAGAAGTGCAGTGGCTATGACATTGAAACGTGATGTTTGCGCTCAATGTTCGACATCCAACGCTCTGACGCGTGCGGTAGACGCGCACCGGTGGGGCAGGCGCGACTAGACAATGGCAAGACCCCTCGGCGAAACAACGGGCCGTTCCCCGCGGAAATTGACAGCTTCACCGCCGCATCCACCCTGTCAACTGCCCCTCAGCTCCTGTACACCCATTGCTTTTGCTGAAGATAGCCAAAGTCCTGCACTCGTCATGCCTACCACACTGAAGGAGTTTGAGAGCGTCTGGCCGCGCATCGTGGCCGACCTCCAGGACCACTGCAAGCAATACAAGCTGCCCCAGCAGTCCCTTGATTGGTTCACAAAGGTACCATCGAGCAACGTCTAGGATGTACCCGCGACTAACGGTCCCTGCAGTCGCTCGACTACAACACTGTTGGCGGAAAATGTAACCGTGGTATGTCTGTCATTGACACGACTTCCATTCTTCAGGAGACGACCCTGGACCCGGCGTCTGAGGAGTACTTCCGCCCAGCGCTGCTTGGCTGGATGATTGAGCTCCTTCAAGCCTTCTTCTTGGTATCAGATGACATTATGGACTCATCTAAGACGCGCCGTGGGAACCCATGCTGGTACCTCGCCCCCACGGTTGGCATGATTGCTATCAATGACGCCTTTATGCTCGAGTCCTCCATCTACCTCCTCCTGAAGAAGCACTTCCGCCAAGAAAAGAGCTACATCGACATGGTCGAGCTGTTCCACGAAGTCACTTTCCAGACCGAGTGCGGCCAGCTGTGTGATCTGATCACCGCGCCTGAAGACGACGTAAACCTCGACAACTTCAGCCTGGACAAGTTCACCTTCATCGTCATCTACAAGACCGCATACTACTCCTTCTACCTCCCTGTTGCTCTTGCCCTGCACTACATCGGCGCAGCCACCCCCAAGAACCTCCAAACCGCACATGACATCCTGATACCAATGGGCGAGTACTTCCAGGCCCAGGACGACTACCTCGATGCTTTCGCCGACCCCAAGGTCCTCGGCAAGATCGGCACAGACATCCAGGACAACAAGTGCTCGTGGCTGATCAACCAGGCGCTGCAGAAGGTAACCCCCGAGCAGCGCAAGGTGCTCGAAGACAACTACGGCCAGAAGAACTCGGAGAACGAGGCCAAGGTCAAGGCGTTGTACCACGAGCTGAAGCTGGCACCCTTCTACGAGCAGTGGGAGGAGGAGCGCGTTACTGATCTGCGATCGAAGATCGACAAGGTGGACGAGTCCGAGGGCCTGAAGAAGGAGGTGTTTGAGGCTTTCTTGCAGAAAATCTACAAGCGAAGCAAGTAGACGCTTCGACGAGCTACGATTTAATGATAGAAGAAGCTATAGATCTGGGAACTAATACATTTGTGAAGAATCTGCCAGTTGAAATGTTTTCGAAAGAGAAGTGATGTGATAGTCTCATCTTCGGCCCCCTTTTACTTTTAAACATCATGGTTCAAATCGTTTACCGATAGACATGCCGCTATAGAGAGAAAATATTTTCCTCCCTTAAAAGCCGCGAGAACCTCCACGCGCCTTGATTCTCATCGCACATCGAAGCTGATTCATATCCCACAAGACCTGCCCCAGAATACCCCAAGACACCAGTTCTCTCACACCCCCAACCCAAAATCCCAAACCTGCACCTTCCTCTCCCCAAACGCCCCACCCTGCCTAACAAACAAGCTCAACACGCCATACCCCCCCAGCCTCTCCACATCCACAAGCGGCTCACCGGCCATATTCCCAATCTCGCCCAACTTCACCCAATCCGCATACCCCGCTCCCGCCGTAGCGCCCCAAATCCCCACCGTCGCCCTCGCCACATCGGGCAGGATGGCCATTATATTTTCGCCTATGGCGGCGATCTTCCCGCGATACGAGAGGTACGGCGGTGAGGATAGGCCTGGTGCGACGATCGCGGTTTTAGTGAACTGCCCGGTGGGCGTGCGCAGGTAGTGGTAGAACGTTGCCGTGCCTGTTGAGTTGTCGCGCATGAGTGCGTGGAAGCGGCCGTGTTTATCCGCACACTGCGCTTCTTGGTTGATGATCTGGCTGTTCTGCGGGATTGCGAAGACCTTTATGCCAGGGGTATCGGGTGTAATGGGCAGCGCGACGGGGGTGCGATTCGTGTCTTTCCAGCTCACGCCCGCGTCCTCCGAGAGCGCGAAGTAGAAGTCGTGGTTCGTTACTGGGTCGGGGGTTTCGCGGACAGTCCAGGAGGTGAAGAGGGTGTTGTTTGCGTGGGTGAGGCCGTTGATGTAGGCGTTGTTGTCGGTGCCTTGGAGGTATTTTCCCACGTTGCGCCATTGCCCGGTCGTGCAGGAGTAGCGGTGGATATAGGAGTCGCCTGCGCCGGACTGGCCGGTGCGGAACTCCATTAGTAGGTCGCCGTTGGTGATGCGCTCGAAGCGCGGGTATGTTAGGGGTGTCCATGGGCCGGTGCTGCCGGGTAGCTCGTGGAGGACAGAGCTAAATGCGGTTGCGGACCAGGTTGGGGTTGTTGTTGTGGCAATGCCGGTGTTGCTTACGCGGTAGTTGATGGGTACGTCGTGGTGGTCGAAACTTAGGTGTATCTTGCCGTCGCCGCTGATTCCCATGCTGATGGTGTTGTGTTCATCGAGTGTGGTTTGCGTGTGGTTTGCGTGTAGTCCTCGAACGCGAAGAATTGCCAGTCAGTTAGTGAGGGCGAGATTTGGCGGCGGCCGAGGTTGACGTAGTGCTTGCCGTAGCCGGTGGAGGTGTTGTAGAAGGCGACATATTGGTGGTTGTTGAACGTGGTCAGGGCGTGTTGCTGGAAAGAGAGGCCATTGAGGTGGACAGAGCCTTCGACATCTGTGGAGATGTTCCAGTGGTTTGTTGAGGTTATGGAGAGGGCTGCTGAGAGGGAGGAGAGGGCTAGAATGGCTAGCAATTTAAAAAGATATCTCATCTTGAAGAAAAGAGAAAATATTCCTCTCAAGCCATGGACGCTGCATCGCTTTATACTTTGACAACTCGCATGTCTTCATATCGGTTGCCGATCCATGTGATGACATTCAGATTTACGGGTCAATTGCGCAGCGGATCAATTTCTACCAGAACGCAAATAATCTAGCATTTTCAGAATCAGCAAAAACCCATCAATTTAGATATTCTGTCGTGCGTGTGTCCAATAGCGACGTAGCCATCTTGTCACCGATCCATCATGGATAAATGTTCGCCGGGTTTCCGGAGGATTAATCTCGCGATGCGGAGAAGCTGGGGCTTATGTTCAGCCGATGCGATGATGATAGACTGAGGAGAGATAGAGCGTATCTGGCTGGACATGACAATGACGAGAGATCATGTTGTGTCGTCTCTTCCTTTTTCTTTAACATCGACAAGTTGAGAAACCTGGGAATGTTCAAATTGAAGGCCTGACGTCGTTGGCCTGCAAGCGAGGACGGCAAAGGCGTTTTGGTGGCTGACTAGCGGGGGTGGAGCTCTCCAACCTCAACATCACATGCTCCTTACCAATTCAAATTATCAGTCGTGTCGTGAGATACCACACCATGAGTATTTATAACGCTTTCCTCACATCCCAGATACGGCCGCCATTCACATGAAGATAACCCACACCCAAGCCCTCCAAATCAGGAAGGTGACCGCCAAGTAGGGCCCCTCAACTTGGCAACAACTGATCAGGCAAAGAATGGCGCGCCGGCACCGGGATTGGGTAGTTGGATATCGAATTTGAAAGAGCAATAAAAGGCCATGGCTTCCCCCAATTACAAGGTGGCGCGTTTCGCAATTGCAAAGAGATGGCAGCGTTTTCGGTACTGCTGTTTGCGGCAGCAGCTCTGGCGCAGACAGAATATGGCAACAATCATGTTACGGTGAATCTGGACGCGCAGATTGTCGAGCAGAACGCGTTTCCGGCTCCGAAAGTTACGCTTTATAGTCCTGCGTTTAGCGCGAATGCTTCTTTTGATCCTGGGTGGAGTCAGGGGACTGAGGGCGCGACTAGTCATGAGGAGTTGGGTATGGCAAGGCATTTCCTGAAGTTGCAAGTCCATCTGCTAAGGTCGTGATAGAGTTATTCCTGAGTGGTCTTGCAACGAAGAATCCGTCGTGGATGACATACAAGGTTGCCGACTTCCTCAGCGAAGAGGGCCATACGTTCCCTTATGTCTACCTATCCAGTTCATCAGTCGCTTCTGGCGCCCAAAACAACACGTCGAAATTAAGGGTATGGATCCAGGGAAGTGTGCATGGCAACGAACCCGCAGGGGATGAAGCGACTCTCGCGCTGCTGGGAGCCATGGACCAGGATCCAACGTGGGCTGCCGGATTCCTCGAGAAGATGGATATCGTCGTACTTCCACGGTACAACCCCGACGGAAACGCCTACTTCCAACGCACGCTGGCGACAAACTATGACCCGAATCGCGACCACACCAAGCTTGCGCGTCAACAAACACGCGACATCAAGAAGGGGTTTAGTAAATTCGCGCCACACATTGCCATCGACATGCACGAGTACACTGCAGGAACCCGCTACGCAGGCAACTACAGCAACGCAGCAGACGGCATGTTCAGCGCCGCAAAAGTAAGCACACAGTCAAGTAAACCCCATCCCCATCTCTAACCCCTCCCCCCAAGAACCTAAACATCCACGCCTCCATCCGCAACCTCTCCGAATCCCTCTTCGCCCCCGCAATCAACGCATCCCTCACCTCCAAATCCCTCCGCGGCGAACCCTACATAACAGCCGCGCACACAAACCCCCCCCGCCTAGAAGAAGCCGGCACCGACGCGAAAATCGGACGCAACGCCATGGGCCTAACACAGTGCATAACCTTCCTCTTCGAAACGCGCGGCATCGGAATCGCATCGCAGTCCTTCGCGCGCCGCACACAAGCCGGTCTACAAATGATGCTCGGGGTGTTGGAAACCGCGCGCGACGACGCAGAGACGGTGTACACGACTATCGAAAACGCTATTGCTGATGTCGTAGCTAGTAGGGAGGATATCATAGTAACGGATTACACGACGTGGGCGAATCGCACGTATACTATGGTCGACCGCCGCTCGGGCGTGGTCGTGCAAATCCCCGTCGAATTCGCGAGCACGACGCCTGCGTTTGCGAATCTGACCCGCTCGCGTCCCGCAGGCTACATCATCCCGCGCGCGTGGGCGGATCTGGCTGAGCGCCTCAAAGTATCTGGGCTGGAGGTCGAGACGATGCGCGATGTGTTCACCGGCCAAGTTGAAGCGTATAATATTACTTCCTCGAGTCTTGGTACAGCGTACTACGAAGGCGCGATTCTCAACACCGTGACGACGCAGATGCTGGTGCGGGATGTGATGCTCCCCGCGGGCAGCTTTTTTGTGAGTACGAGGCAGAAGAACGCGGGGCTGGCGTTTGTGGCGCTCGAGCCGGAGAATATCGATTCGTATGTGAGTTTTTCGATTGTGGCTGTTGAGGTTGGGGATGTGTATCCCGTGTTTCGCGTGATTTAGGCGTGGAGGATTGTTGTGTTGTGGGGTACGGCGGGTTTCGCGGAGAGTTGAAGTGTTGAGACGTTGCTGGATGCAAGGCAAAGATAATGAAGATGTAATTTGGTTGACGTACACGCTATGGGAGCTGGAGCTGTTTGATAATCGTAGATTTATAGACACTAGCGTGTTGGTGGTGGAGTACGGTAGAGGATCTTGTAATGCAGATTTTCCGGTCCTGTGATGCAGAACGAACATGAGATTATGTCGATTGTGTCTGGAGTAATATCATTGGAATGGGCACGCGAAACGCAACCCGTCCGCCAACTCCAACATACCTATCAACATAACCCTTCATCCCATCACACCAGCCCAACCCTCCAACTACAACCCCCTCGGCCTCTCCCACGCCTGCCCCCCATCCATCTCAATCCCCACGCCCATCGCCCCCCTCTCCCCCAACTTCTCACTAACAAACCCATCAATCTCCGGCGGCGGACTCCTCACCTCCTTCCCAACCACGCCCACGGGCCCATCCCCCCAAACCAAATACTGCGCCGCAAGCCCCAAATCACAGCACGCCTGGAAGATACCACACGCCTTGAACGCCCACGGCACCTCGCCGCTACTGCTCGCGAAGAAGAACCACATCTTGAACGAGTCGCCGACGACCCAGTTCGCGATCACGCTGGGACGGAAGCCCTTGCATCCCCTGCGCTGCCAGTTGGCGAGCAGCTGTGGAAGGGGCAGTGTGGCTTCGATGGCCAGGGCCACCATGCCGAGGAGGTTTGTGTATGGGATGAACATGCGGGTTGGCGAGAGCAGCATGTGTGCGAGTAGTAGGGCGATGCTGAAGTAGGTTATGAAGGACCAGTAGGGGCGCGGGTTGCGCCATTGCCAGAAGTCGTAGGGCCGGATGGAGGCGCTGTGCTGGAAGGGGAGGTGTGTCGGGGCCGGGCGGTGCGAGAGCGCGACGTGTAGGAGGAGGATGTGCACGGCTATTGTGAGGAGGGCTTGGATGAGCAGCGAGGTGCTGAAGTGCGCGCCGAACCAGTAGAAGACCCTGTTGTGGTGTGGATTAGACGGTGCTAAGTGAGGGGTGGGTGGAATGGGATGCGAGAGGCGTACTTGAGGATGCTGGCGACTAGCATGATGAGCGGAATGTCGAGCGAGAAGCCGGCTGAGCTGCGCGTCCGGTGGATGGCGTAGATCTGGTCCGCATAGCTGGTAACTGGGCTCGTTGCGATGCTGGTGTTGTGTTAGTGAAGCCCCATTATAGAACAGAGAGGGGGGGGTGTAAAACGCACAAGACAGGCGCAATGTTCTTAATAATCGCGTTCAGGAAGCCCATGTCGACCCAGACGACGCAGATGTCGATAGCGCTGCAATGGACGATGGGATGGGGAAAGGAGACGTCGATTCATCCGACGATCATCCCCGAGCTTCTGCATTAGCGCCCGCATAGGGCTGATAACACGAAGTACGGTAAACCTTATCTTATCGCTACCATCCAATCCATCTTGACCCACCACCACCCACCACCATCTACCTTTCCTCCCAACCCATGGACCTCTCCTCCCTCTACACACACCAGCACCAAACCCCCAATTCTATGCCCTACAAAAAAATAACCCCCAAACACCCACCACCAATGTCCCACACAGCATTCTTCTACGGCACCCTAATGGCCCCTCCCGTCCTCCACCGCGTAATATGGGGCTCCCCCACCCCGCCAACACCCGTCCACGCCTCCCTCCTCTCATCCCGCCCCGCAATCCTGCAAGCGCACCAGCGCAGAAAAGTCGCCCGCGCAGACTACCCGGCCGTCCTCCCCAGCCCGTCGTCCTGCGTGCGCGGCACCCTAGTCTCAGGGCTAACGGACGGGGATATCTGGCGTCTGGATGTGTTCGAGGGGAGTGAGTATGCAAGGCGGGGCGTGAAGGTGCGTGTACTAAACGCAGATGGTGGGGAAGAGGGGGAAGAAGTCGATGCGGAGTGCTATATCTGGATTGCTGGGGCGCGCAGGCTGGATCCTGAAGAGTGGGATTTCGACGAGTTTGTGCGGGAGAAGATGGGGCGGTGGGTTGGGGATGAGGGGGCGCAGGCGGATGAGGGGTTTCGAGGTACGGATTGCGATTCTTTGTGGGGCTTGTGTTGGCTGAGTGTGGTGAGGGAGATGTGGCTGATTTGCGGGCAGATGTTGATGATGCGGTGGCGGCTGCGGGGGGGGATCCGACGGGTGGGCGGGGCGCGGGTGGGGATATTACTAGGGCGTTAGAAAGAGAGGGGAGGACGGAGGAGAGGGTTTTGCAGAGTGCGGTGTAGGAGGTGCATGTCACCGCTTTCCAGTTCAGGTGAAGGGAATCAAAGTGTGCCTGATCATCGGCCAACGCATCGTTTAAACAACCACGTCTGGCCAGCTATATCACACAAAGCACGTTTTCATCGCATCTCGGTCCTAAACCAAAGTCGATACGTTCGGATCCGACACCAACACGAAGTCATCTTACCCACCTCCCGCATACTCCCCACCAACAACCCCCCTCAACACCCCCCTCATCCCCCTCAAAACCCTCCTCCCCTCCTCCCCCCCCAAATAAACACCCCACATCCACGCCCTCGCTCCCTCTCCCTCCACCCCCACCACCTCCCCCACAAGCGCATAATCAGAAGCCACCACCCACCCATAATCCGCATCAAGCTCGCGGTACTCTTTCTCCAACATGCTGATGCTTTCTAGCATGTGTTTTGCGAGGTTGCGCTGCGGGGTGGAAATTGGTGTGGTGGGGTGGAGGGATGCTTGGAGGGCTGTTATAGTGGTTGTTAGGTGGGTGCACAGGGCGGAGAGGTGGAGGTGGGTTGTTAGGAAGAGGTGGAAATCTGTAGGGGGTTCTGTGGGGGTAGATGGGGGAGGGGAAGGCATTTTGTGGTATGTATTTGTAGTGTGGAAATGTAGGCATGGATTGGGTTGGTTTTTGGGAGTGGGAGGAGTTATGGTGCTCTGTCTGTTGAGTAAGTTGGGGAGTAGGTTAGTGGCTGAGATGTTGTGTTCGCTAGTATTCTAGAGTGTCTTTGTGAATTGATCTTTTGGGGATGTAAACGTGTGACAATTTCTGGATGTGACGGTGTGAGTGAAGCAGAGAGCGGATATTTTCCCAGCTCATCACAACCGCAACCCTCGCCACTGACCTCTCGATCCATGGATTTCGCTCCGACACCAGCTATCAATGGAAGTTTCCATATTTAAAAAGTTTCGCGAAACCTTTTCACCCTTCACACTTATCCACATTTTTTAACAAAACCACAACCTGACCCCAAACGTCCTTTGACAACAAAATTTGAACTAAATTACTCAACATTTCACACGAACAACAAACACAAAACCTCGAACTCCCAAACTATCCAACCACCAAACACGATGACCTCCCCCCACGCAACCCCCCGTACCTCCCTCCTCGCCACAACCTTCTCCCAACTCCTCCCCACACAACACTCCAAAATCACCACCCGCTGGCGCAAAATCGCCCTTCTCCACGCCCAGACAAAACTCGATCATCGCGCAGAAACTATCAACGCGCTGAACGCAGAGCTCGACATGCTGGAGGGGGATATACGGGAGTATAGGGAGGTTGTGAGGGGGATTGATGTCAGGGATGTGGCGGGATTGTATGTTGTTGCGGGGATGGGGAGGGAGAGTGCGGCGAGGGTTGCGGGGGAGGATTTGGAGGGTTTCGAGGGGGGGTTAAAAGAGTTGGAGGAGGGGATTGCGTCGATAAGGGGAGAGGTTGGGGGGGAGTAGAGATGGGAGGAGGACTTTGTTTAGTAGTGGTGTTATACGGGATCTTTGCTTCCTACCTAAACCTGTAAATTTATTCGCTCTCTGAACTATCAACTCTTGATGTTCAGTGATGTTGAGTGCATTGAATCTTACGCTGTAACTTTTACTAACCTATGTGATACGGCTCCATGCGTCAATACTGTGTTATTGATGAAAGGAGTGTACTGGTGTGCTTATCTCGTCGATGTGACAAAGAAGTCATTCACTGTGGATATGAATTGACCTCCTCTTCCACTAACAAGTCTTTTGAATTGGAGCAGATTTTTTAAGTCTTAGGTAAGGTGTCCAGCTTGACTTCAGCATCTGACCATGAACACTGATAGCGCAAGTTACTCGTCAGACCAGGGCAATAACATGAGAAACTTATTCGTGAACCTATATAGCCATGCGGAGTGCGTGCTAGCAACCGTTCACGCACTACGGTCCCTGGATGAGAGGTTTTCAACAACGGCCCATGGCGAAGACAAACACGACTATGCTGAGGCGATACAGTTTCAGGTCGGGGTGCTCGAAGAATGTCTGTGCAGTATGAGCACCGATGTTGAGGGAGTGACGGACGAACAAGTGCGAGATTGGATAGATGGCGTTGAGAGTGATGATGGACGACGGGAAAGGGAGGAATTAGTGGAGACGTTGATGGAGAAATTGGGGGTTGTGGAGGAAGAGATAACTAGGATCGAATATGCTCTTGTAAGACGGTACGATTAAGAGAAAGATCGAGATCGGATGTTTGTACTACGAGATCTGGTACGCCTTCACTCCGTCATTCAAGCTGCGAATTGCTGAAAGTGGAGCCTTTTGCAATTTCCAGACTGTGATCTTCAACTTGAATACCTTGCAGCCACCTTATCCAGTCCTTTTCTAGGTGAAGCCGCAACTCCACTCGACCGATTCGGGTGACGGTGTGGTAGCTGGAATATTACTCGCCTCTCTAAACTCGACAATCTTCCGGTGACCCTCCTCTTCCTTTATCACACCGAACGCCGCATTAGTGAAGTATAGATCCCGCTGTAAAAGCTTGTGGAAGCCACCAGCCCAACCAATCATGTAAACAAAGCCACCTCTGTCGCCATTCGCGTTGGGCACAGCCATGGTGTTGATAAAGCCGTGCCTGAAGGGTGCAAAACTCCTGGCAAGCGAGGCATTGGCATTGTGGTAGAATCGCAGTGAGCCCTCGAAGTCATAGCGTGTGTCGTTGAACGTGAAGAGGACATCCTTGGAGAAGGTCTGGGCATGCACCTTTGGCCAGTCGCCGTTGTCTGGAAATGGGTAGAAACCTTGCAGTACGATTGATTAGCGTCCAGGTTCGCAGGTCCAGTCATGGTGACGCATACCATTGAGCTGACATTCCAGCCAGCTGGAAAGTTGTATGCTGGCGTTGACGTTGGGAGAGTCGGCCAACGTGCAGGGATCAATTGTGGTGTTGTCGGACATGCCACGGGCATCTATTTCGACCATGTCTGGCAACGGATCTCCGAATGCGGTGGCTATAGTTGCGAAACCATACGCTGTGAACAACCCAATCAGTTGCAATCGTATGATATGTTCATACTATCCTACCGAGAAGTGCAAAGGCGCGCACTATGGATGCCATCGTGGTGAGTATTAAAATACGTCGTAATTGTTTCAACAATAATCGCAATTCTAGTTTGAAGATTTTAAAGAGTCTTAAGATCAGGTAATCGAGAAAAATTCAGGCGGTTGTCGAAAGGTGGAACTCGCTGACTTTAGTACATTTTTTAGTTGTCCGCAAACAGTCGAATACATTAGGAATACAGGCACTTGTATCTGCACTGACGTGGTCTGACAATTGAAACCTGAATTTCAAAACACTCGTTGTTGATAATTGGTCCATTGAGTACAAAAGCAGTAAATGGCAGGGGTATAGATCTACAAGTAAGCTCATGCGGCTTACGCTGGAGTCATTCGGCACCCCTGATGTTTGTAGCTACGAGTCTGACATGCTCACTGTTCGGAGATTTGGTTGATGTAAAATATAGCTGTAAGGCTGGTCGCACAGACAATTCATGTACATGATAAAAGCTGCCCAGAACAGACTACGAGAGAGGAAAAATATGGGCGTGGAGGCTTCATGGGTTGCAGACAAGGTTCACACTGGAGAGTGCCACTGTTTCATCAGCCTTCCACATGACAACTGAGATGTTATTGGAAGAAACCAAGGACATTTTGAAGTTTCAATTACGAAAATTGGCACATGCTTATACCAGATCTTGCTTCGATACCCTGGCCGATGGACATTTAACTATCTATCGTGTCAAATTGTAAGAATTCACGACCAGTGCGCGTGCAAGACCTTACATCTTACTAATATATCCAGTTGCAATCTGTGTCTGTCTAGACGACTCAGTCCGCTGGCTGGAAATCTTCAATTCTCGTGGGCGGAATTCTGATCCTACAATCAAGTATGAGTATACATCTCATCACGTACAGACTCCTGCACAACTTCTCAAGTCTCAGGCTTGATCTCTTGACTCTCGTCGAAGGTGATAGCATATGTTCCAAACTACTGCCCTTCTTTTTGCTCTTCGCAAGAGTCACATGATATCTCGTTCAACAAAACACGAATCAGCTAATCCGTAGAGCTGTAGATACATTTCTCTGCGCTCCCTACACGTATATATACCTGCTCTTCTTACAGTTACAAGAAAGCAGTGATTCAGAACAATGAACCAACTATATCTAGCTCTATTATCCTCCACAGTAAGTAATATCAGTGGTACGTTGAAGATATTGCGATCAAGGGAGTGGCTTACTTCGACAGAGGAGAGACCATGAGGTTGTTGACTTGCAAAGTGAACGCCGACTGGGTCTCGCCTGATGTTACTGGATTTAGGTAGAGTGCGACGCGCACAATGATCCTAGTGTACTCATGTAAGCTAGACTGGCAAGAAGAAGTAACACATTACATGGGCAATTGCATTATGCACGAGGCAGTTCAGCAAGAGTTGAAGTTGAGTGAAGAACTTATGTACAATGAGCTCATACTAGCTTCCCCTTTCACAAAGATATTAAACCCCAGCACCAACAGTAAGGTGTGAGTTCATAGCTGGGGTAGATAATCCTCCGAAGGAAATACACCCCACTACCTGACGTAGTATCATCGATCCGAGTCATGGAATGGATTGGTAGTTGCCTGTATCCGTTCTCTCGCCAGGCCTTCGGCTCGAGCTTTCAAAAAACGTGGAGGGAGAAAGGAGGGAGCCTTCTCCCGTCTTGGGGTAACACTTGGTCATTTTCGGAGTTTGGATATGTATGGGGGCTGCGAGGCAGGGAACTCAGGACTCGTTCGGATACTACAAGAACAACAAACTGGTAGGCGTATACCATTGGTCTTCAAAACGTCCAAAACTCACAATTATTTTACATGTAGTCGTCAAGCTGTTGCAAAATCTCAGTGCATTCAATATAGACACGTTACTGTAGGAATCTCACGGAACGCCTTTCAGCAAGCGGTCTAGGAAACTCACCCCATTCGCTATAAGTCTTACTTGCGATACCGTCAACTTTATTCCATCAGATTCTGACACAACCAGGTCTGTATTCTGACGGGTACGCTGTCCGGAGTTCTTCTTTCGTTTCCCGGGTTGACATAGTATGCCAGCTCCAGTCGAACGGCGACAGACAGTCACCCAGTTGGCGATAGAAAAACACCTTAACGACATATCTCTTCCTTTCATTTTGCCAGGATATGTTGATGATATAGTCTGTTAGACAGAAGGTGCAAAATCCGAATGCCTGATCGCAAGGTAGGAATAGGCTCGGTGTAGTCTCATCCTTAGTTAACTCGAGAAGCTGTACGGGAAAGCAACCAGGTCGCCTTTCTGCTAAGGTAAGATGTGCACAAACTGAAGGTCCGATGTAGTTGATGTGGCTTCTAAGCAATGCTGAGTCACCTCGTGAATGGAACGTGGAATTGATTGATAACATCAGAAGCTGGTCGTCGATGATGCGTACATGCTGGGACTCCGATTCTACAACTCCGTTTGGATAATGATACGAGTGGGCCCGCATCTCGAGTTTGTGAGGAGGCGGGCCATGTGTGGATCCGTAGAGATGTAGGTTCATAACCAAGCGCGCATAGTAGGATTGCTGTGGTAGTTTGTGTACAGGCGGTTATTCTAGCTTTACTTGCACGGCATACGCTCTAGGTACCATGGAGTTATGGATCTGCTCCAACGTCTGCGCCAGCGGTGTAGCTTCACGCAGCGATGGCAGGAATAGAGAGTGAGCACGTCTTTCTCCAGCAACAGCAACAGCTCTTCCTTCTCTGCCATGTTCAGGATCAGATGTGCGGGCAAGCAAACTCTGTGGAGAGCTCGACAGGTCAAGGCGAGGGATGTGATAGAGGAATTGTTAAGGTGTGAAGTGATCATCGAGATGATCTCTGTTGGAAAAGCGAACGCACTCAAGCCTGAAGAAGTATACAGCGGTCAAACGAGTGTTTTCAGGCGTTGGGAAACCCACTGGATGGCACCAGCGACCACCATGGCTGAATTTATAAGGTAGGGGGGTCGAGAGTACAAGGAAGCACGCAGGAGCTACATCGATACGGTCATCGCGATGGATAGGACGGTAGCACAGGACGTACGAACAAAAATGAAGTAGCATTTGTATAAAGGATATCGCACTGTTCGGTCAGGGTGGAGTAGAAGTCTGTGGCTTTGGCAACAACTGTTTGGTCGGGAACGCTGATGCAGGGTCATGTTACTTTCCGGGTTGACTGGGTTCAGTGGATGACTCTGCTGTGCGAGCAGCAGCCAGGAAACTTTATATCAATGTGTATAGTTTCTCATAGTTGTGTCAATTATAACACAAAACCGCGTCTGGAGGACCTCCGTTAGGTAGTATCATTGCTAGATTGTGTTTAGAATATGATAATTCACAAAGGCATACCTTCCACATACGACCATAGGACGTTGAAAACAAGGCTTCCCGTTCGCTCAGCCCTATTTAAGCAACGTACCGGCGGACTAGTAGTTAGGTGGGTGACCACTAGCGAATCCCCGCTGTTGTATGTAATCATTTTCGTCTTTTTGTTGGCTCTGCCTTGCCCGTTGCAGAACCATTGACCTCGGGAGTTGCCGAGCGCTTCTCCAAGAAGAAAGAGCCTTGCGAGGATGACTAACTATCAATGGAGTAGCTGTGGACGCCACCTTTTTGCCAACAGGCGCACGGTCGCCACCTTTTGTACCGTCTCTAACGTGTGTCATTCGCCAGGGCACCTGCACGTTGGCGGACAAGGGTATCTGCAACAAACGTCCTTGTAGATCTCAAGGCTTGACCGTAGCTGGCTAGGCAGATCATGGCTACATCCGCAGTTGGTTGGATGCGCATCTGTTAATCGTGCGTCGTTTCAGGACGGATTTGGGTACTTGGTTTGATCTGACATATTTCTTGTGTATATACATCGTTGTTCAAAACCCTGTTCACATCGTGACCTCGTCCAGAAAGCAGCCAGAATATCTTGAAGTGACCCATTCTATTATCTCTCTGTCATGGCAAGCGAGTAATTACTACTCCCATATCCAGGACATTTTCAACACCGTCGCGCGTTTTTGGGACAATGTATGGCCAGTGCACCCTTCGTGGTTTAGCGTAAGTGAGCCCTAAGATGGCTGCGCACCGAGGCCCACGGCCAGGAAGTGGTACCAGTAAACTCATTTGTATGCGGAATTGATCTGCGCTGGCGAGGCATCCCTGCTGCGATAGTCTTCGATTGTTAAATGCTCTGCCTTCCCATAATCCAACTCCAGTCTCAAAAATTACGGAGGCTTCCTCGCTTGCTAATTGCATGCTCATATTCGTCTTATTTTCCTTTGAATTTCAACAAGGTTTCAAACATACCTGTGCTACGCTTCCATCAAAAACTTGCAATGCCACCTACGCACGATGGCTCCTTCAGCAGCAAAACATGGGACTCGAGCACTACCCTTGAGTTCATAACGCTCATGCTTGCTATACCAGGTACTCTCGTTGCACTGGTAACATTATGGATAGTGTTGTCTCAAAACTTTCGAGGTGAGTCGTGTGTCATTTTCATGTCGAGTTCTGGACACGCGCGATCCGGGTAGTTGCGCGGTAGCTTCCCACTAGCGTCAACTCCGGAGCCACCTGCTCACATCCTATCAACAGAACGCGTCCATTACCTTGCACTCACAACCTTCCCATACCAACAGCCACTCATTCGCAGAAGGGGCACAGACCGCAGCGATACTGAATTCTACGATGGATTCCAGGAACGCTATCGTGAGCTGCACGGCGAGGTGTCGTCAGAACGAGAACAATGGGCGGAAGAGATGACGGACCTTTCTAGCAGACGTTAACTTAACTGGCGCGTTGTCATTCACAAAAGCCTTTCACGCATCGCATTCTGGATACCTTCTACCTCACTGCTATATTAAGGCGATGCGCACCGGCTAGACCTGAGAGATTCTCTGTTCACGACATCTTCGATGGAGACGTTTTCTGGAGGCTACAGCCATGATTCCTGTTGATGACATTTTGATCCAGGGCCACGGCATCAAGTGCGACGAATCTTCTGCTACCGGCGAATCTAATCTACCTAAGAAGATGCCAGGAGCAGACGACGCTGTCTACCTCCATCGCAGGTTTCTCTTTGCCGCGCACATACTCGCCCTCGGGACCATCTCATCAACTACTCAGTCCTGCTACGCCGTCACGCATGTCTCTTTCACAATCTTTTGATTTCATTTGTATCGTCTTGTCTCATCTTATAGCGAGCGAGGAGTTCATCGGCGCAAACTGTTCGCGAGTTCATACCATACGCATACATATCAAATCGTATAGAGCGATCCAGACCCTATGTCTCGTCGAGAAAATACTACTGTGGTACCCCCCCGAAGTATAAGCCATTCGCCTCATGTGGATACTTTTCAAAACGCCCACGGATTGGTCAAGATGTCTGTGAAGTAGCAATTCTGACGAATGAGAGACTAGCACCTAAAGTGGGTAATGGCTTATACTTCGGGGGGGTACCACAGTACAGTTACACACACAAATCACAGATCGCACATCATCTCAGGCTCATACAATAGTAGGAAGTAACTGATGTAGTAACATAGCACAGGTGTTGTAACCCACTACCAACTACACCAGCCACGCTATTCACTCCTTTGACTCCCTCGACTTCTTCAACTCTTCCAATCCCTTCCACACCTCGACACCCTCCTCTCACAACCTCCTACCAAGCACTCGCAGCACCGAACCCCTACCTCCCTCTCAACTAGTACCCCACGGTCTACACACACCACGACAACCGTCTATAACCCCAGCACAACACCCTCATCACTTCCCGCCGCCGCCGCCACCACCACCACCATATTCTCTAGATTGACAACCAGCTGATCAATCACTACGTAGCTCTGTATTCTCCACGCCGTGTTCTGTTTGGGAAGAACACGTCGTACGTTTGGGTAAAGAGAGAGCGATTGATAAACCACGTCTAGGAAATAGGTGTATAGAATGGGTAGGGTGTATGGGGATCTTTAGATGCTGGTCATATGTACACGATTGGTAGGGTTGGTATGATATGGAATGCGAAGAACAATTGGTGAGAGTCGAGGAAGACAGGTGCGGTACAACGCGATGAGACGAGATGAGAAGAGTCAGGAAACGCGCATTGGCACAGCACGAGAAAAGACAAACACCCAATAAGCTCATTACGCGATACCAAACAGCCGCCGCCGACTCTCAATCATTTCTATACAATTTACCCTCGCATCCCTTAGCCCATTACACCAAATCAAACCTAACACATACCCGTCAACACCGCCATGCCAGCGACATGATCCACGCCCGCGACCTCCTCATCCTCGAGCAACTTATCAATCTTCTCCTTCTTCTTGATGCGCCAGAAAGTCTGCGCGCCCTCAACAAACCGCTTACTAATGCTCTCTACATCCTCAGTCGGACACGCCGCAAAGCACAGCCTAAAGCAGTTGAAGCTGTCCTTCTCCCTGATCTCCTTCGTAGCAGCGAACATCGCGCCGGGCGCAACGAGGCACAGATACGGTTTCTGCGTCCAAAACACCCACAGGGCCTGCGAGAGGCGGGGGGCAGGGACCTGTTTGGCGAGGGGGTGCGAGGTGAAGTCGAAGCGGACCCAGACGAACATGCCGCCGAGGGGGCGGACGAAAGAGTAGATTGGCTGTTTTTCGACGACGGCCCATTCATCTTCTCCGTCGAGGACGACGAGCGATTTCCTGCGTCCGGCTTTTACGAGGGATGTTCCGGCGTCGAGGGCGTTGCACATGGTCTGCATTCTGCGCTCGTAGTTGCCGCGCAGACCCTCGAGCCAGCGCACCCAGCCGTCGACTTTCCAGCCGCTGCCGTCTGAGGCGCCGCCGCGTCCGGGGTCGGCTCTGGACTGCGGACCCATGAGTAGTTCTGCAATCATGGTCTGCACGAAGCCGGATGGCTGCTGTGTGCTTGTTTCTGTGATGCGGAGGATGCGTTCCACGAGCGCGGGCTGCGCGGTGATCCAGCCGAGACGACATCCAGGGGCGACAGTTTTGGAGAAGGTGTCGAGACGGACGACGCGGCCTTGGTAGTCGATGCTCAAATAACTCGGAATCAAACTATCGAGGAATTCGAAGCCAGAGGTTTTGTTGACGCGGGGGGCAACGCTACTGGGCGATGACGATGGATATTGCAGGTACCAGTATGGGTCGTCTTCGATGATCACGACGTCGTATTCCACACAGAGGGCGTAGATTTCTATGCGACGCGCGACGGATAGCGTGCCGGATGTGGGGTTTTGGCCGATGGTTACAGTGTACATGAGATGTGGACGACGACCTAGTGAAAAGTCCCAGTTCTCCAACACGTCCTGGAGACCGCCTGGCCCCTTGGCTAGCATACCCTCGTCATCGATGGCAACGGCGGCGATGTTGAAGCCGCGTGGTGTGGCGGTCTGTATGGCGTTCATGTAGGCATACTGCTCACACAGCAGGCCTGGTCTCTCACTGACAGGGTCATGCTCGGCTGACCATTCATTGCTGAGCGCCTGGAGGGTCTTGGAGAAGCCATCCGTTGAGCCAACCGTCAAGATGATTTCTGGTCCCTCCTTGTATGGGACGAAAGGATGGAGGTTCTCCCTTGTGAATTGACGAATGAAGTAGTAAAGCGATGTGTAACCTTGTGCCGTTCCGTACTGTAGCCCAGACTTGAGGTCGATCATGTGAAGGGGATCTGGGGTCTTGGAGTCGTGCGGGACCACGAGACGCGACGAGGGTGGGTCATGGTGCTTGTGTTTGGAGATGGTGGTCTTCGCGAGCTGGGAAGTCGGAGGATCATCGGCAGGCGGATCGACGGGCTTGTTGGGTGTGGGCTTCCACCGTTCTGGATTCGCAACCTTTGCTTCGAGGGTGTCGTATGGAAAGTAGTGGTCGTTGGGCAGGCCTGGCACATGTCAGCGTTGAGTCTGACAGTCGCAGATGGATTATTTTGCTACAACCTACCTCCAGCTAATTGCGCAATGCCTGGGATCTGGAAATACTTGTAGAACTTCTTGACACTCGACGCTTCGCGTGCCTTTGCACTACGTGACAGATAGTGGGTGAGATCTACTGGGTCAGGGAAGCTGCCTGGGTCTGTCGTGTAAGACGCCATCGTCTAGTCAAACGTCACGCGATAGACCAACGTCCAACTCAATTACTGGCTACAAATAGGTAATTGCACAGAATCAACACAGTGCAGGAATTGCGAGTGGAGGAATTGTGAAGCAGAGGTCAAGTCCGCGGGAGTGGTATCGATACAGTGCTGATTAGCAATCCTCGGTCTGACATCACGAACAACGATCTGACAGCATACATTTTCACTAGACCACAACGAGCCACAACTCGTACCCCAGCTTCTGCAGGTACAATCTCTCTCCACCACCTCGTAATTGTTTAGAATCACCACAAACCCGAGCCTGCTTGTCCCAGCACGCACCCGGCGAGATGTACCGGCGGATCTCTTAGCGCGTCGATCGGCATCGTGGTGACGACCTGGTTGGTCCCGCAGCGCCATGATGCAGGTCCCGGAGCTTACCAAAAACTTACCAGAGCTCTTTCATCAACTGCATTTCTAGCTTCTGGTCTGTCTCCATCTCTTCCGACTTGGGACGACGTTGTTCATCTCTAGTTCTCATTCTTTATTACGATCTTATCAACACGCGCCGTGACATCATTCATAGGCCAGCCGTCAGCCTACCTTTACCAACATTGCACCACGAAGTCGCCTCCCTTCCAGACATGACTCCTGGAAACGAGAGCCACCTTCAGCGTGCTCCTCCGCAAAGATATCACGACGATGACGACAATAGCATCTACGACGGCCACGACGGTGTGCTGATCGCCCGTTCCGAAGCTTCCGACCAGGAGCAGTACCCAACATACTATGCCAGCAAATACATACCGTCGCGGCTGCAGCGCACATGGGACAACGTCGTCGTGTGGGTGAAAGGACCACAGCCACCGCGACAATGGAAGATTCGCCCGTTTTTGCCCAGGATACAATCTGCGCCCATACGCTTCTTGGATACCTATTTCCCCAAGAAGAAGCACAAAGTGCTGCTGCTGATCTTCTTTTACGGCTGCTGGCTGCTGAGTTTTGGGTTGGTGTTACACCGCAGTGCCTTCTCTGCGGATATACCGGGATATGGAAGCCCTGTGCGCATAACATGCGAGGACCGCTTCTGGAGCCCTGGAAATGGCTGCGGCCTTAATGGGGACCTTTGCCGCCCATTTCAAAACAGCACCATGCCCTTTCGCTGCCCGGCTAATTGCAAACGCGTTCAGCTCCTCAATCCCCATGCGGTGGGTGATCAGGTTGTGAACTACCGGCCGCTAGTCGTGGGAGGCCCAACAGACGAGGATGAAACACTCGAGAACACATACTACCGTGCCGATTCCTTCATCTGCGGTGCAGCCATCCATGCTGGCTTCATCAACGACGCGTCAGGCGGCTGTGGCGTGGTCTCTCAAGTCGGCGAGAAACCATACTATCCTAGCGTCAACAGAAGGCACATCACGAGTATCGGCTTCGATTCGTATTTCCCTAAGTCGTTCGCCTTCCTGCCCGGCACAGCTTCCAAATGCCGCGACCTACGATGGCCTTTGCTTGGCGTCTCTCTAACCTTCACTATTCTACTCTCCCTATTCACTACCTCGCCAGCGGTCTTCTTCCCTTCAGCATTCTTGGGCATATTCTTCCACGTCGGCCTCGCCTCCGACCCGCCGAACCTCACGGACTACTACTCCATCATTAGCATCGCACTGGGCCGCCTCCTCCCAGCCAGCTTCTGCATGTACGTCGTGTACAAGTTCGCGGTGTACCCCCAACACAAAGGCCTCGAAGCACAGATTGAAAAGACAATCCTCTGGCTAGGCGGGTGTTGGATCGGCGCACTAAACAACTACACCTTCGACAAGATCCCGATCGAGCGCCTCACACCTCACGACATCAAGACACAGCCCGGCGCCATCCCCGCCCTCATCATCGTCGTGCTAACCCTCTTCTTCATCGCGCTGGGCCAATCATGGGCGCTCCGCATCGAGGGCCGCCTCCCCCGCTACCTAGCCGTCTACGGCATCTTCGTCACCTGCCTCCTCGCCCTCGTCGCCATCCCCAAAATGAACGTTCGCATTCACCACTACATCCTCGGTCTGCTCCTCGTCCCTGGTACCGCCATGCAGAACCGCCCCAGCCTGCTCTTCCAGGGCATCCTCATCGGCCTGTTCATCAACGGCATCGCCCGCTGGGGTTTCAGCTCCATCCTGCAAACGCCTGGCGAGCTTCGTGGCGACGCCCCGGAGGGCTCCCTGTTGCCGAGTATTCTCGCCCCGATCATCCACAACGCCAGCAGCATTACGTTTGAGTGGGCCAAGCCGTTTCCTAGCGTGTACGACGGCCTGAGTATCCTGGTCAATGATGTCGAGCGCTTTCATGCGTTTGAGGATCGCATGCAGGCGAGCTGGTCGTGGAAGAGACATCTGGAGGGCGTGGATGAGTATTTTCGCTTTGCGTATTTGAGGGGTGCTGAGAGGGGGGATTATACGAAGGCAGGAGTTTGGACGGGGGAGGGCGGGTGGAGGGAGATGGAGGGGGGGCCTTCGTGAGGGGGTTACGCCTTCACTGCCTTTAGTACTGATGGGTGTGAGGTAGAAGGCGTCTTGCGCTTTGCGTTTCGACTTGGAGTGGTGGGGGGATAGAAGTCTCTAGTGATATAGCTAGACTCTGCTCTAGTTCTTTCTTCTGCGTATTCCCACTCGCTTACTCACTCACTCACCTCGGTATTCTAACATTAAACAAATGTACCGTTTTCATCGCACCCAAAAAGCTGAAATGTTACTTGTGGCTTCCACATGTCTATCTATCTATCAACCAATCAATCAATCATCCAATCACAGGATATGCTCGATGTGGTTCCCAACCCCAGGGGCACTCACTGCTAGTCTACTATCGCCACTCCCAGGTAGTTTTCTAGTACCCAGGCACATGGTAAATGTAACTCTGAGGAGACATGCTAGTCTTCGTCTACAATCTCCAAGACCTGCTTGAATGTGGTGGATGGTATGAGGTTGAGGTGGCATGGTTTCTTGGAAGTTGGAGATGATTACGTTTCCACTAGACTAGGCCTGTGTTGATTCCCCAGGCATATGAGTGAGAGAGAGACAGAGAGAGAGAAGAACATCACAGTTTCCACCCCCGTTTCCTCGCCAGCGCAGTCTCCTGCCGCACCGCCAAATCCGCAATAATCTCCTCGCTCCCCCCGCCAACAACCTATCACTCCAAAATCAGCAAACACACTCCCACACAAAACAAACAAGCTAAAAAAACATACCATCATACGCAGATCCCGACTCATCTGCTCGACCACCGCCCCCGGCCCTCCCCGCTGATACCCCGCGCCCCCAAAAATCTGCTGCGCCTCGCGGTTCGCCATCTCCAAGATGCGCCCACCATGCACCTTGCACAGCGCGATCTGGCCCGCGATGTCCGGATCCTGCCAGCCCAGCCGACTCTGCTGGATATGGTACGCGAGCTGCTCCAGCCACGCCCAATGGGACTCTACATACCGGCCCATAGTAGCGAACTTATGCGCGATGATCTGGTTAGCGACGAGGGGCTTGCCGAAGGTGTAGCGTCTTGTGGCGTAGTCCCACGACTGGGAGAGGCAGGTGCGTGCTTTGCGGTTGCAGCTTACGGCCATGATGAAGCGCTCTTTGTTGAAGTTTGCCATGATGATGCGGAAGCCTGTGTTTTCTGCGCCGAGGCGGTTGGCGACGGGGACGTGCACGTTGTCGAGGGAGACGAGGGAGGCGCCGCCGGCTTTTTGGCCGCTGTTGGGGATGCGCCGGTGTGTGAGGCCTGGTGTGTTCGTGGGGATGACGAGGACGGAGAGGCCTGTTGCGCCGGGCCCGCCGGTGCGTACCGCGGTTGTCATGTGTGTGGCCCAGGGCATGCCGGTGATCCATTTTTTGTAGCCGTTTACGATGTAGAAGGTTCCGTCTGGGGATTTCTCGGCCGTTGTCTCGATGTTGGCGACGTCGGACTTGCGGCGTGTTGGGTCAGCTCTGCTTACGTGGAAGGGCG